>NW_020172779.1:8873284-8874120 GCF_003031525.2 Neophocaena asiaeorientalis asiaeorientalis
TCCCCCATTGCTCCCCATTGCTAGCATTACTGCCTGAACCTCCCTCCCCAGCCCCTGTCCATGGAAAATTTGTCTTCCACGAAACCAGTCCCTGCTGCCAAAAAGGTTGGGGAGCACTGCCGTAGAGAACACTAAATGCGATGTGTTATTTGGTTTGAAAAAGTAGAGGGTCAGGGAAAACTGCCTCGTATGTAGGAATATATTCTGTATTTTCTCACAAGCAGATGAGAAAGCTTCATTTGGAAACAGAGGCAGTCAGGCATCAAGAACATCCAACTAGCAAAAGTCACTGGATTTTTGGCAGGGGTTAAGTCCTAAGTTAGCACAAAAGGGGACTATCATGGGCAGTCAAAGGTCACCCTCAAAACCACCTTAGATGGCATTCAAGTATAGTCCGTGCTCCGTATGTGGAGCCCTCACTAGTCAGGTGAGCACAAACGTATGCTGGGTACAGCAATACCCAGTGTTTAATTCCACGCTGGAGGGATTTTATCCAACGATTACATTACGTGAGAATTTGCTCTGAGAAGTTTCGCTGTACTTTCAAGGTGACCCACTCACCCATTCCTCCACTCAGTCATTGGTCACCATCTCCCATCCTACACCCCCATAATTCTACCAGTTTTTCCAGTTTCTCTACCATGGTCACTGTTTCCATTCCTTCCGCCAGGATGCCAGAGAGCCACACTCACACATTACCTGGCCCCTGAGTCACAGGTTTCCCAAGTTTTTAGTGGACATGACACTTGCCAAAGCATCCTCCCATTCTCCCAGGGGACTTGAAGGGAAGCAAGGGCTCCCTCTGGGCACAGGCCTCATGGAGGGTGGGCGGGTGG
>NW_020172779.1:8874180-8904950 GCF_003031525.2 Neophocaena asiaeorientalis asiaeorientalis
AGGAAGCTGCCATCAGGGATCTTCGTTCCCCGATCAGGGATCGAACCCAGGCCCTCAGCAGTGAAAGCACGGAGCCCTAACCACTGGACCACCAAGGAATTCCCCAGCATTTTCAAATAGAGGAAACTCTGGGAATTCCCTGGAGGTCCAGTGGTCAGGGCTCTGTGCTTTCACTGTGGAGGGCCCGGGGTCCGATCCCTGGTCGGGGATCTAACATCCTGCAAGCCCTGCGGCACGGCCAAAAAAAATTTTTTTTTAAATAAATAAAATGCTGACTTGCGCAGATGAATCCACATACACTGAATGTGTACATGATACAAGTCCTCTGGTAATGAAACTCCCTGCGTCTCTGCAACCTGCCAAACAGCCTGGCTAACCCCGGGCCCTGCAGGTGAGGCCACATGGTTGCGGCTGCTCCAGAGGCCTCCTTGTAAGCCTCTCAGCCTCTCCAAGGATGCTCCAGCTAAGGAACCACAGAGGGCTGCAGACCAAGTCAGCATGTCCTTAACTCCAGAGGAGGGGGTTGATGATGGTAGCAATTTCTTTCAATACCAACTTATAACTGTAAGAAACTGGGGAGGTATCTTTACGTCCTTTCACAAGTTATAAGGCACACACCTATCTGTAATTAATGATACTGACTTTTAAAAATACACTGACATAGGAAAGCAAAGTGACTAGACCCAAGTGTTACCTAATCCGGTAAATATAAGCTTAAATTATTCCATGATTAGTCAAGTTATTTTCAATGTGTATTATGTTATAACTAAAGGACTTCCAAACTGTAGTATTCTAAAATAAGTATCATCTATAAAGACTGCTATAATTATAGTGAGTACATTTCCATGTGGGATATATCATAACCTAAAAACACAATGTTTATTTCTTAAATTCACTAACACAACATGTAATTATATTTATTAAAAAACGACTGTGGAAGAAATTATTCCATGTCCCTGTTGGATGTACTGGTTTTAAGATACAGTCATCTTTCTAGATCCACAAATTCAGAGTTGTATTGGCACTGACTTAATATACAAAGACCTGTTCATTTCCCTCCCATCAGCAATGCGAGGAGAGCCACTGCCGATGACCTCAGTACAGGTCCTGGCCATGCCAGCTCCCACATGGACTTGATTCTGTCACCTATTTCACCTCTGCTACTGCCACCCTCACTGTGCCACCTTGATCTCTCACCTGGACAGCTCCATCAGCCCCTAATAGGCCACCCTGATTGCATTGAGACCAGCTCGCCCAGAACAGCCCCAAATTCCTTTCAAAATGCAAATCTTATCACTTTTCAGTAGCTCCCGTTGCTTTCAAGAAAAGTCTAATGTCCTTAACATGGCCTGTCCTGCAAGGCATGCGTGGGTCAACTTCTTAGACCACCCTCTGCCTTTCCTCCTCCCCTCCTCTGTCCACTTCCCAGGCGCTTCTCCAGGGTCTGGCTCCATACCTACACATCCACTCTCCCTCCCCACCTGTCTAGCACCTGTTCATCCTGCAGGTCCCGGTTCTTCACGAAAGCCCTCCTTGAACTCTTTCACTAGACTAAATCCTCTTACTTGATTCTTAGAAGTTCCTTATACATAGCCTTCACGACGCTCCTCCCAATTCTAAGTTTATCTTTATTTCTCCAGTTCTTTGATTGATGGCAGTCTCCCCTACTGTTCAGGAAGCCCCACGAGGACAGAAACCACAAATATTTTTGCTCAGTGCGGTATCTTCTCTGTCAGCACACCTGCTTGTAAGGCAGGTACTCAAATATTTGCAAACGAATGAGGCACTGATATAATAGCCTGATCTGAGTTTGCTCACTGGCTTGACCATCACGCCCTTAAATGGCCTAACAATGGAAAATGAGCAAATTCCAGGGCTGTCCATCAGCCAAAAGAAGAGAGGAGGTGCCTTAAACAGGCTTTCCAGACAAAATTCCTGAGCAAAGCATCGCTTGTGACCTTTTCTGGAAAATCTAAGTCAACTCAGTCTCGAGAATTTTTTTTTCCCCTGCTGGTTTCCAGGTCTTGGTTGGATTCATGCTGGAGAATTCCGCTGAACAACAGCCAGCAAGCAGCCCCTTACTCCCTGCACAGGGGAAGTCATATGATTATTCTCTTTACAAAAAATGCTCCTGGGGCAAAGCACTATTAATGGGCACTGTTTCATGGGTCAAAGCAGCACCCCTAAAGGAGAAAAGATTTTTTTTTTTTTAAAGGAGATAGAGGTCACAAAGCATTCTGGAATAAAACCAAGATCCCATATTTTCCCAACATTTACATTTTAATTTTCCTTAATCTACATACACATAAACGTTCAACGCAGGAATTAACACCCTCATTTGGCAGAGGGGGAAACTGAGACCGAGGGAACCAGGGTGGCTTGCAAGTCCCTGAGCTAGGAATGGGCACAGACATATGCAACCCTCTGTCTTTCTCATTCAGAAGCCCACATTCTTTGTAGCTTCATGCTCACAGCAAACATAAACCCTGGGAACAAGGCGGAAGGGGCTAAAGGTTCTACATAGTAACAGCCTGATCAAAAAAGCAGTCAAGTGATTAGCGTCATCTGGAACTTCCCAGCCTCTCCCTACACACACTGCAGCCCATACCTGAGCCTCGGGGCTGAACCAAGCCAGAAGCAGGCAAAGGGCTTTCCAACGGGCGAGAACCAACCCAAGACACACTGGGCCAAGCTCACCGTCAGGAACACATCCGAAGTCCTCTTTTCCCCCAGACGTATGGAGAAGCCATTGGAACCCCACAAAATGACTTCCATCTGCCCCTGACCCACTTGTGCAAATACCGTATTTCACCTGAAGATGCCCACTTTTTCACAAATTAAGATGTCTTACAGTCAGTGGGGATGTCATCGTGTAATCGGCATTTTTTTTTTCTTTTTTATCATTCAGAAAATAATAGTGGGCTTCCCTGGTGGCGCGGTGGTTGGGAGTCCGCCTGCCGATGCAGGGGACACGCGTTCGTGCCCCGGTCCGGGAGGATCCCACATGCCGTGGGGCGGCTGGGCCCATGCGCCATGTCCGCTGAGCCTGCGCGTCCGGAGCCTGTGCTCCGCAACGGGAGAGGCCACAACAGTGAGAGGCCCGCGTACCGCACAAAAAATAAAAGAAAAAAGAAAAAAATAGTGCATCTTACAACTGATGGCATCTGAAGTCAATGGAATATGGGATATAAATACTGAAACATGGGGGTATAGTTTCAGAAATAGACATGCAAGGTGATGCTGGAGATTAGAATTTGGAGTGAAAAATTCTCTTTTTCCACCAAAAGGTGGCTATCCTTATTATCGCTACATATATCATCTTCTACTCTTAACATCCTGCAGCGGTTTTTGATCGATTCCCCAAAGCAAAACCAACCAGAAATCAAAAGAGAGATTTGATCAGATAAGATTGGAAGCTTTGGGACTTAACCATTTTCTTTTTTTTTTTCTTTCGACTTAAACATTTCCAAACAAACTCAATTTCTGTTATTGTTTCAACAGGCTGTGCCTCAGTTTCCACTCATCTGTTAAATATAACAAACAGTACCGGATTCGCATGGTTGCTGTAAGACCAACCAAGTGGACTCATTCACTAGAGCATTCAGCACAACGGCCAGCAGGTGGTCAGCGCTCGACAAGCAGCAGGTGCCGTCGGCAGTCGCGCAGCATCTCTGAAGTCCTCCTTCTAACCCTGGGCACCACAGCAGGGGACAGCAGGCCTCCGTAACGATAAAATGCGACAGAAACTCTGAAGCGGCGAGCTCCAGTGTATCCATCAGCGTGCCTGGTGAGGGCAAAGAAGCTCTGTGCCCACCCCCGCCCCACCTTGCATCCTACGGAGCTCTTCACCTGGACGCTCACTGGTTTCCTTTATAATAAGTCAGCAGGAAACTACCGTGCTTTCCTGAGTTCTGCGAGTCCTTATAACAAATTGTCAAACCTGAGGCGGTTCACGTGAGAGCCTAAGTTTGAGACGGGCTGGGCGGAAGGGTGGGTAGTCTGCGGACCCCACCTGTGGCTGGTGAATCTTGAAGAGGAGGAAGTCTTGTGGGGCTGAGTCCTTAGCTAAGCCAACTCCGGTAGTTAGTATCTGAACTGATGTGACTTGCAGGACACCCTGTTGGTGTCAGAGGACTGATGTTAGAACGTAAAGGCCTCCGCCATCCTGGGGACGGCTTGAGGGCAGAGGCTCCTTCTGGTCCCGTGGCTGCCAAGGGGGTGCAGCCCAGAGGAGGCACTTTATATCTACTTCCTGAATGAGCGAAGATGCGCGCTTGCCTCACAGGGCTCCTCTGCGGCGGTCACTGGGGATGTATGAATGAAAGAGAGGCGCCGGAAGTAAAACAATAAACCCCCCGAAAACTGTGAATGGCTTGCAACTCAAGAAAGGCAGGACTACACCCCCAGTCCTGCACCCGCACCACCAGCTCAGCGTTCCCGGGGTAAATCAAAACCACGTTGTGCAAGGAATGGATATTCCAAGCATGTCGTCCTTTTTGTCCTCCGGCAAAATTAACACGGAGACAAAAGCACTGGGCTCCTGCTGGGCGCTCTCCCTGCCCCCTCCCCCCACCGTAAATGCATCTTCCCAGCTTCTAAATGCAGCCACAGGGAAGCCAGGCGCTCCAAACCTTGAAAACAGTCTCGTCATGCACAGGGACGTTTCAGGGCATCTGTTTCCGCTCCCGCAATGAGCCATCTGCAGCTAGAGTCACAAGCAAGGCACCTGATGAGCTGCGTCGGGGCGAGGTTTTCCCAGAGACCAGCTCTGCGGAGGAAGGGAGCTCGCAGCTCTGGCCTCAGGGGGATCTGTTCGGTCTGTTTTTACCTAGAACGCCCTGGTGTGAAGTATGACGAATGAGTCCCCTGGCCTCCGAGGACTACATGCTTTCATCCCAAAATGCAACCGTCCCTTTCAGGAACTTCTTGGGTTAGATTCCAACATCTCTGTTGACTGCAGTTAGGTACGGCGTTCCGAATGCCACCCGGGGTCTCAAAAGTAAAGTCTGACCGCTGCTGCTTGTACTAAGATAGGAGGAGTCGGGCTGCCCCTTCGTTATGCTTTTCCCCCATCGGCCCGTTAGCACAGGCTGGCAGGGTCGGCTGCCATCACCCACTGACCTCTCCCTTCTCTCTCCTTGCTCTGCTGACTGCTTTACCTGGCATTTCTAGGGCCAGAACCTTATGTAGGGTTGTGGTTCTCTAACACTGACTCATTAAAAAGTCCATTTCACACAGGTTGCCCCATTTAGTAAAACTGTACCCATTCCATTATTTCCTGCATAATTAAATGTGTGCACTCCTATAACACCTTTCCCAAGCCTAGAATGAAGCAGTGACTCAATAATCTTCCCTGCTACGTTACGTGCAGTTGCATCTAAATATCCAGAAAGACCACAAGGCTACGTACAAGTGGTCAAGCAACCCCTGGAGGTCTAAGCGATCACCCGTCTGCATTTACAGTCACCCCCTTCTGACCTCAGAAGGAACTTTTCCAGCTTTAGTTCCAATAGAGAACAATCATTGCTTTGGGCTCAAAGTACCCTTTTCCCAATCGCACTGGTGTGGCAATCCATCCCCCTCCAGGGATGCCCACCGGAGGTGAGCGGGAAGTGGGGAAGACGCCTGGAATCATGGACCAGCTCTTTTCACCACCTCACGTCAGCATTCAGAAAGGACCGCTGTTATTTTCGGTTGTCCCTTTGCAGACAGCTGACACGCATCACGGGGAGGTGGTCGGAGAAAACATCCAGAGGAGATTTCTGGGGGTCGCTTCTTCTAGGGCTGGGTCTTGCAACCTAGATCACCGGCAATACAGGGCGGGCCACCCCTGGCTCCATGCTGACTCCAGGGGTCCAGGAGGTCCTGGGGGCATGACAATTCCTGACCACTCCTGGAGGCACACCCATGACAGATGGGGTTAACCGCTGAGAGGGTCTCTTTGTGCAGGCCACACCACCTTCTGAGCAGTCTGCTTCTTCTCCACCTCCCCTAACTCGGCAGTGGGAATGCAGCAAAGAAGCCTCTGCACCGTGCCAGGCGAGAAAGTCAGCTGATCCGTGAACAGATACCCAGACTTCAGATTTGTAGGTGGGGGTTCCCTCCGGGCAGGAGGGCTCCCAGTGCTACTCCTTTTCAAAACCCAAAGGGGGAGTGGATGGAGGTGGCTGAGACATACTCAGTTTTCACCACTGAGCCAGGGAGAGTGATCCACTCGTTGACTGCAGTTTCTGGGGCATCCTGAGAATGGTTTTTGCCAGTTTTGTAAGCACAGAAGAAATGGGTGAGGAAATGCAAACATTCACCCTGATGCAGCCAGGGGCCGCGGAAACCACTGCACCAGTGGAAAGGCTTCAGCACTGCACAGGCTTTTTGCTTTCTCCGCACGGAAGAAAAGAAGGGTGATGGGTAGAGAAGCTGAGTCCGGTATGGGGTCTGATCAGAAATGGGGCCGAGTGACAGAACCATCTGGAGGCAGGTAGCTGAGGCTGACACGGGGTGTCACTGTGGTTCTCAGTCCACCCAAGATGGAACTGTCAGTCTCCCCAAAAGGTGACTTGGGGTATCACCCGCACTCCCCCTCCGCAGCATGGTCACCTTTCCCACGGTTCTGGTGCTCCCGTCTCAATGGTGAGGGCTCGCACTGTCCCCTCTACCTTGAGCAGCCCTCGTCCCATTCTCCACCAGCTGACCCCTCTTCATCTTCCTCATCACCCACCCACACCAAGCGTGCATGGGTTCCTTGCGCCTTGCCCAGCTGCTACGCCTTCCGCTTATACTCATCGTGGTGCTGAGCTCACCAGATTAAACTACAGCTGACCCTTGAACAACACGGGTTTGAACACGGGTCCACTTACGTATGGATCTTTTTCGATATATATGGAATCGGCTTCCAAATCCACAGGTTCCGCATTCAACCAACCATGGGTCGTGCACTATGTTCACAATTCTTGTTTGAATTCGCAGATGCGGAACCGTGGATGTGGAGGGCGGACTATAGGACTTGAGCATCGCATAGTCTTGAGGCAGGTCCTGGAACCAATGCCCCTCGGATACCGAGGAACGACTATAATTGGTTTCCTTCCACTAGAGTCTCAATTCCTGGTGGGAGCAGTGTATCCCTGGCTCAGTACACTTTATTGAGTTGTAAATTTCTCCCCTGTGGAGGCCCCCAGTCACTGCTTATGCAAGATTCAAGGTAAATACTTCTAACTGACGGAGGGAAAGTTCTGTGTATACGTATTATTTTCTTCTTTTGTTAAACCAGGACATTTTAACTACCATGAAACTTGGTTAAAATACAGATCTCCAGGTTCAAACATGATGTAGAACTTGTAAACTAAAATTTATGAGGGCTTCAAGCCACACAGCTTTCCAAAGTTTTTATGCCCAAGTTCACTGCTATAATCATATGCCACTGTGGCTTAGCCCTGTGAACGGGCCCCTGCAAGACAGAGAACTAGAGGGGCTGCAGAGATTCTCCCTAAGGTGAGCAGAATCTAAGTCACAGAAGGCTGCGTGGTTCCTTTACTCATCCCTAATCCTACTGTCCGTCACTTAAAACAAGCAGCATGCCCCATTTACTCCACAGACTCATGCCAGGCTTTCAAGCAAAGGTTCTAGTAAAAGTCTGAGTCCTCAAATAGGCCACATACTGTATGATTCCCTTTATAAGAAATGTCCAGAATAGGCAAATCCATAGAGACAGGAAGCAGATGAACAGCTGTCATGGGCTGGGGGAGGGAGAATGGGGCACGACAGCTTTAAAAGGAAAGGGATTTCTTTCTGGGGTGATGAAAACGTTCTGAAATTAGACAGTAGTGATGGTTGCACAGCATTGAGAATGCGCTAGAGCCACTGAAATATACACTTTAAAATGGTTAAAACAGTGCATTTTATGTTATATGAATTTTATCACGATAAGCAAAAGAATGGCTGTGTCTTACCTTCCTCCCAAAGGTGCACTAAAAACTGTTCAAGCTGTCTCTGAACCACAACACTGAGGACTGGAGAGAATTATCACCTTTAAAAGGTGGGGGACACTGGGCTTCCCTGGTGGCGCAGTGGTTGAGAGTCCGCCTGCTGATGCAGGGGACGCAGGTTCGTGCCCCAGTCTGGGAGGATCCCACATGCCGCGGAGCGGCTGGGCCCGTGAGCCATGGCTGCTGAGCCTGCGCATCCGGAGCCTGTGCTCCGCAACGGGAGAGGCCGCAACAGTGAGAGGCCCGCGTACCGCAAAACAAAATAAAAATAAAAAAAAATAAAACAACAGCATCTTAAAAAAAAAAAAGGTGGGGGACACTATCCCAACATCAACATGACGGGAGGGAGGCAGAGCTGTGTCCCCCGTGACAGCTGGTCATCCCAGCCGCACCTGTCAGAGGGGACCTGTGTGCTTCGGGTTCATCGTAGATGACAAAATCCGACGCAAAAACCTCTTTGGAGCTGCTCAATGCAAAGGCTCAGAGAACACTCGGGCACGCTCAGGCAAGATAAACTACACGGACGGCTCACAGACAGACCTTTCCGAGACACAGGGACAGCCACGAGACACCGAAAGCGACTTGAGGTTTTTAGCAGCGTTGTCACCCACAGAATGAGGGTCAATTTTCAGTCAAGAAGAATCATTTTGATTTACTGAATTTGAAGATCTGATACCTTTGAAATGAAGCATTCCACAAACTCTGCTGAAATAAGAAATACTTTTGATTTTTAAAAAATAAATGGTTGGTTTTGAAAAAACTATATGGTCCTGGGGGGACAAAGTTAAAGATATGTGGCAAGCTTAATACAACCAGATCCGATCTGGGAATTATTCTGAGGAGTTATTTAGCGTAGCTGTCCACGTTTTGTTTGTGATATAAATACACACATATACACCTAGATATGTATGTATAGTTATATTTATTTCGCGTGGAAGGGAGGCTTTAAGTCACTCTGTATTTCTTTTTTCCATGAGTCTAATGCTGAATTATGAGGACGCAGAGACTCCTAGAATGTTGAGCTAACCCATTAAAGGGCCAAACTTCAAAGAAAGAAAATGATTGACTGAAACACACACACACACACAGAGTTTTCTTAAAGTTATGGAAGATTAAGTAGGCACCATTGATTGTTCTGAACTGGCAGGAAAACTGGGGCAACTAGCATAGGTCTGGACAACCACGGAAAGCCCACAGTAAGGACCACACCGTGACCAGCCACCAGAGATTCAGGATGACAGACTTACCGAGAGCGTCCACTGGCAGGGGGGGGGCGTGCGGTGAGAAAGTGCAGGATACACAATTGACACAAAAAGGAAAATAATAAAGTCAAACTGGTATTCGAGCAGCAGTCTTACCTTTCTTTCATGTGTTAAAACAGTCCGTGGCTTGCCACCGAATTTTACATTGGTGCGATTAAACCCACATCCACCAAGAGCTGCAAATCCAAGTTCCCTTCCTTCACTTGCCAATGGCCTTTCCTTCTCATCTAAACAGACATCTTCCTAGTTAGTAATCAGCACCCCTAGAGAATGCAGCAAGGTTTTTTCTTAAAAATATAAATGAAGACTATATTCCTGTAAGAAGCCAATTAAGATGCTTTAACAAGAAGAGCTTTCAAGTGTAATTTACTGTAACTTTAAAAGTAACTAGGGAAACCAGGATCAAAAGTTCAAGCTGGGGTGAAAATGAAAAATTTTTTAAATTTTTTAAAATTTAAAGAACTTAAAATTTTCGTATAATAGCAAATAATATGCTAATATGGGACTCTGGGAGTCTGTTTCTTAGGTTTATAATATTAGCTTTGCAGCCTCTGGTGAAAACAACTATTTCAATGTCAGGCTCAAGGGTTAACATATTAAAATGTTCCAGTTCCCTCCCTCAAAGTCTCTGATAAACTTCTAGTAGTTACAGATGGAAACAGAAGGCTTCACCATAATTAATTTTTTAATTAAAATTAATAATAACATGAGAGCTAACTAAATGAGAAATAAGGCTTACCGTCTGTACAGTAAGGCGGCAGAAGTGGGCAAACAGCATAAAATGTTTCCCACTTCTGATCCTCTTACTTCCCCCAGTTGGGTTACAACCAGCTCTAGGACCTCAAGGGTCACGAGCTGACGTCAAGCAGCAGGACTCGATGAGGGTTCAAGAGATGCCACTCAGAACCTGGGGCTGCTGGGTCAGCCCCACAGCCCCTCCCCACCCTCCTGGCTGCCTCTGTCTTGTCCCCCTGACCACTCAACAAGGCAGCTCTGCCCCATGCACCGACCCTGGGCGCTGGCCTGGAACTTCTCGGAGGGCCGGGACCATTCCTCCAGCCCCCAACTCCCTGCCTAGTTTTTATGCCCGGTAGGTGTTCAGTAGCCTGCCTTCCACAAAAATAGGTACATTCACCCACAGTTGGAGCACATGTCAAGTTGTTTTAAAATGATTTTAAGATAAAGTCTAATCAAACCCCAAAAACCATTCAGAGTTTTTTGACGGTGATATTTAAATACCTTTAGAGTACAAATTACCCTTCTATAGTATAGTAAAAAAGAGTCAAACAAAGAATGTGGCAAAAGGTGATACAGCTGCAGAGTGAAAGTTAAGGAAAATTAGTCACACACAAAAATAACACCCCATATGTGCCTGCCAAGGTCAAAGGGAGTGCCAGAACCATGCTTAAATGTATAAACGCATTTCAACTTTGAAAAGGAGAGTCAGAAGATTTTTTTAGATCAAAGATCACAGTTTTGGAAAAAGGAGTGGCAGAAAGCTGTTTGATGACCTTCTGAAAACATATTTAAGAGGAAGTGATTATTGCACTGTATAAACCAGATTCAGTTCTATCAGGACAAAAAAAAAATGTATCCAAAGCACTGGATAGATCTCAGAAGGAACTACCAACACTTTACAAGTCAAGAGTCTAGAAAGCTACCACTTGAGCACTTGAGGGAGATGAAACTGACAGAGAGGCCTTTAGGCAAAAGGGGAAACCGCAGCTAACCAGACCCCCAAATAACTGGGAGTCTCAAATAACCAGATTTCTTCCAGCCCTTAGCTTGTATTGTTTCCATTCTCAGGCCATACTGTTTCTAGGAGAGCACTTCATTAACATTCACTCAGAACGATAACTCTGGTACCTCCTAGAAAGCTCCATTCACCCCAGAAATATACAAATGAGAGTTTTAAAAGGCACTTACATATTTTAGAAAAAATTTTTTTTATAAAGGAAAGAAACAAAAACTGTTTTCTGGTTGTTCACTGGAGTATCTAGAAAGTCATCCAGAACATTCTAAGCTACTGACCTGACTTGGTGTAAGAACACCATCACTGCTACCTCGTCTGGAAAGGATATGGTGCCCAAGACCATCAGATATACGACTGGGGCTGAAAAGATGGATGCTTCAGAAACCCCTGATCACAGCCTCTACTGTCTCAGCCTTCAGGCCTAAGTGCCACCAAGAAACCTCACAACTAAAAGCCAATTACTCCCGAGTCCCAGGACCAGAAGCAGCCCCTCATGTCATACAGTCCGGCACCTCCATGTGTCCTGAATCTTTCTATCCAGTGCTTTAATGGGAAGGTCGTTATCCTCTCCAGGCAGCCTAAGCAGAGCTGGGCAAGTCTAATTACCAGCAACTTCCTTTTGTGTTGCACTGCAATCAACCTACCAGTCATTCCCTGTAGGTCCAAATTCTGCTAATTGGACAATGCCAGTGACTTTGAGTCACAGATGAAGACTGTTTCAGCCTCCATGTAAAATTCAGATAAAAGGATTATCACTGCAGCCAAGAACTTAAGGCCTCTGAAAAGAAAACTCTGGAAGAGAGAAAGGAAAACCGCTACTTTTTCTTACCCCATCCTTTTCACCAAATTCCCAAACCTTTTCCAAGCCACAGATCTTCCTTGGACCCTCTCTCCAAACTCATTAATCTCTCCTATCTCAAAGCTGGCATGTTGTCAACTAGGTAGAGTTCAGCTCCAAATTTTTACCCTCCTGTTCTTTTACAGAACCTCAGATTCAATGTAATATGGTGGCAGTTTTATCTACATTTACCTTTAGACTCACTACAACGTTACTGGCCACAAACCCTATTCCACTTGTCGAATGCTAGCTCTCAGGCACCTGAATCAGATAGAACATAAACTGCAGAAGCACCAAGACCAGGAAAACACATCCAAAAGAAACAAATGGGGCCAATACTAACAGAAAAACTGATCGTGGGTGAATATCTCGCTGTCTTTATCTTGAAATGGTCTCCTGGTTATTATAAGAACTGGGGGGGACATTTTTCAGAAATGCCAAAGCTTGAAAACTTTGTCCTGTCCTCGCCCCTCTTCTACCAAACAATCCCATCTCTCCAGATGTTTCTTTTAATTCCAAATGAGAACTGCTTGCTTAGGAAAGAGGAAATTCGGTTTTGGGGATTTCTACCTAAAAAAGTTGTTGTCTCAAACAAACGCTCAATACTACCCACCCACAGAGCATCCTGATGGGGGGCGGGAATACCCATTTTATCAGTTGTGATGCAGCAAATTCCAAATCGTGGTATCAAGAAGAATTAGTCTAGAGGGAATGTCACCTGCTCAAGTTCGAGAGAGAGTCCCTACATCTTGTTAGGTCTTAGTAAAATGTTACGAATGCTTTCAAAGTGGATGGAGCTAGATTTTTCTCTTAAAACTCCCAGTTCAAGCCGGAAGAGCAAAGCTGGGTCATGGATCTGATAATTAACTGGTTTGCAAATGACAATCAGCTGGGGGGGGGAGGAGGGGCATCTTGCACCAGCAGTCTCATTTTCCTTATCCAGCTCCCACCCTCATGAGCACCATGAAAAATCTCCCTACACAGCAATGATTCCCGGCTCCCACTGCAGCCTTTTCTAACATTCTCACGAGACTTAATAAAGGGTTTCAGATATTATAGGCTGTGAAGGACAGAGGAGAAAATGACATCATTTCTGCAATAATTACTATACAACATTTGCAAAGAGGCTTTTATGCATTATCCCAAGGCCTCCAAGAAATTTATAGGTCTCATCACAATGTACAATAAGCATGGAAACTGTCAAATTTTGGAGACCAGGTTGGGGGGAAGGAATGAGTCAAGTACAACTTTGCAAGGGTCTCAAATTAATAGATATTCTGCACTTGGGGACTTCAGATAGATTCTATTAGCTCCTATCTGTTCACAGGACCACTACACGTAAGGCAGTCTGATTGAACACTTTCCACTTCAAAGAAAAATCAGGCAAGTGCTCATTTTCCCCAAGTAACACATTAACAGCAGAATTACCTTTTTTTGCTTTCTTCTGCAGTTTCAGTGTATCTGAGGACTTCTTTTTTATCTCTTGGCGAGCTTTTTTATATTCTAAGAGAAAGCAGAATATTGAATAATTTTACCACTTAGCTCAACAGAAAACACTTTAGCAACAGCCACTACTTTCATCACCAAAAGCATAAACTATGACATGCAATAAATAGCTTTACTGGAATACGAAATGATAAAACTCTCATGAGGACCTTTGACAGCAAAGGGGCTATGAACACGAAAACCAACAAAACGCACTGGGGTCTTTCCCTACAGTATTCATTCATACCAGCTTTGAAGAAACATGGTATCTGGGAACATTTTAATAAAAATTCTAAAATTCACAATTTCTCAGCTTAAGTATCAGGAAATATTTTCAGTATTATCTACTTTCCCAAGGCCCAAATCCACAGTGCTTCATTCCAAAAAGAACCCACGTGGCAAGACGCTGGCCAGATGTTACAATTCAGAAAAGAGCCCCTCAGACTACAGCAGGAGAAACTAGACCGCATGGAAAAGAACTGGGAAAGGCCCAGCTGCTTTACTTTCACATTAGTACCAAGGCCAGACACTGTGGACACGGAGGAGGGGCGGCCCACGTGACTCACATCCCCACCGGCCACTTCCTCTTCCCCCACCAGCCTACACCCACCCTGGACTTTTCCATTTCTGTTGTTGGCATCTCCATCACCCAGGCATGAACATCTGAAATGACGGTCACCTCTGATACTTCTCTCCTTTGCTGCCCTCATCAACTAATCGCCAACTGGACCGGCTCCCACAAAGCCATCCCCGACCTTTCCCTCCCACCAGCCCTGAGCCTATCAGAGCAGGGCTCTCTCTTATATGCTCTTGGTAGCACCTATGCGTCAACTCTTTCCTGTTTCATCCCCTCAGATCTGCCCACACGCTTTCCCTCCACCACACTTACTGAAGGTTGTATGATCCGTGGAGCAAAGTCTCCTGCCCCTTCCGTACCACCAGCACCCCACCCTTCGGCTCCAGGAAGACTGACAGGGGTGGCGTCTGCCTGGACCATTCTGTCCCCAGACCTAGCACATGAGGTACTGAGACCCACTGGTTGAAGGTTAGCTTACATCATTAAAAGTTTGCTTTTCAAAATGTGCTGAAATGCCCTAAGTGCATCTCTGGCATTTAAGCCTGCTGTTACAAATCACTTTTAATTCAGAGGATCACAATTAATGTCACAGAGCGCGATCAGGCTACCCACTGAGTGATGCTTCATGCCCCAAACCCAGCACTGAGTCCTGCAATGGGATCACTTTTGACCCCTCACCCTCCAACACTGAGATGTCCACAGCAGCAGCGGTAAAAGAGCAGGTCCTCTGGGTGACATCAATGAACCCAGCAGAGGCACAGGCAGCAGCCGGCAACATGCCACCTGGGACTGATATGCATCTGCCACCTTGCCCAGTACCTTTTGCGTGGTCTTTATCCAGCTGGTTGGCCACTTTCTTCCATTCTTCCATCTGCTCTTGAAGCGGGTTTATCAGACAGTCGATTAAAGCACTTGTACCAAAGGAGAAAGAAAAGGAGACATTAAACAGACACATTCTGTTGTCAAGGTTTACATTCAGTTGTTAAAACGTACCTGAATCACGATTACCTGAAGCCAGACAAGGCAGCATACTAAGCCCCAGTTCACATCCAAATCCCCCAGTTTCACAGCAACCGTGTCCTCAGGAGGCTTTTCAATGACAGCTAAGAAGCTGTACCCGTGACTGGTGGGCGCGACCTCTTCTCATGGCCCCCTTTTTCCATTCCCACACTCTATTAACAAGCAACGCTGCAGATCAGTGGGGTCACACCTCTGGCTGCACAAGGGAACCAGCTGGAGAGCTTTGAAAAGGTGAGGACACCGGGGCCTCACCCCATACCTGATAGAAACTTGCAGGGTGGGGGGCCAGCATTACCTTTTTTTTAAAAAAGGCCCATATGATTCTGACATGCATTCAGGATAAGTCATAAATGTAGACTGTGGACAGCCTAGGCAGGATCAGAGGGGTGAGGGGTCTCCAGGTACATCCCTTCTTATTTTGTGCACTCCCAAACAGACTGCAGTTCAATGAGTGGAAAGGTAGCTCCCAACAGAGAGGGATCATGAGTCAGGGGAGCCAGGGTTTTTTGTGCAATGGAAGTAGGATCGACCCGATCCTACATTACAGAGATGTTGTTGGGAACTTAAGAGAATGCCCATAAACTGTGTGAATGGCACTGGTGAGAACGGCAACAAAAGTATTCTTAGACTGCTTTTTGATGCTGGGCCTCCTGAAAATCTCCAAGCTTTTGGTACCACCCCCTCTTCTCTTACCAGGGTCTAGTGGTAAGATGCCCCTCACAGGCGCATCCTCTGGCCTCACTTCCTCCAGCTCTGTCCAAACCCTCCTTCTGAACAGAGACGCTGCCTAACCAGCCTGTGTCCAAGAGCCGCCACCCACCTCATCCCGTGTGTTCCTTCTCCTGTCATTCATCACCGCCTGACACTCTATCAGGTTTATACAGTGTCCGGAGCATAAGCTTCATGAGTGCAGGATGTGTTTCCTACTCAGGGCTATGCCCTGTACACCTAAGACAATGCCGGCACATAGTAGCTGCTCAATACACAGTGGCTGTTGAATTGGCGTCTCTTCATCACTAAAATGGAATGAGGTGTCACAGGACGGGCCCCAGAAAAAACAAGACGACGTGTGTGGGAGGAGGCGCAGGGGGTGCCATCACGGGGAGCACTCCCCAGGGGCGAGGAGGGAAGGAGGAAGCCAGATTTTATCACACGCTCCGGCAGGTGCTTTCCACTGCGTGGACACTACGTACGTCTGCACAAGAACACTTCAGAGATTCCTACGCCCATCTGACAGGGGCTGAGAGCCCAGCCCAAGATTACGGCCTGTCAGCGGCCAGCCCGGGGTTCAAACCTAGGCCCGGGTGACTCTAAGACCAGGTGCTTCCCACTACCTTCTGCAGCCTCCTGAGGTGGTCCTGCAAGAGGGTCAGAGGGATTCCACCGTGACAGCCTCACGCAACTTGCAATTCACAAAGCAGAGCGGTGCAGAAGTGCTGAATTATGCTCATCTGTTTGGGAGAACGTCCCACTCTCACTGGAACACTGGTGACTGCAGACCCCTGTGCCAGCCACTGCCATTTCTACCCATCCTGGACGCTTGTGAAACAGACAAGAGGCTGGCAGCGTGGAAATTTCTATGAGCCGCCCCCGCCCTCCTCGGCGGGCCTGGAGGACATACACAGGTCCCGGGTAACAGGGCGGCAGTGCACGCCTCACTCTCCAGCACGGCAGCTCCTCTTCCTATGAGGTTCCTGCAGGGGTGGGGGACCCAGGGGTCTCAGCAGGGTGCTCGGCGCCTCACACTGATGGAGTGTGAGGAGAGACACAGAGAAGATCCCAGAGGGGGGTGCAGGCTCCATGAGGCAGGGACCCAGGCTGTCTGGTCCTTCACTGGAGCCCCAAGGCCCAGACCACTGTCTGGCAGATGCTCAATCAAATACTTGTTCAGTGAATGCGCAGAGGGACGGGCTGTGATGAGAGATGGGCTGTGGGGATTTAACGTTACGGGGAAACCAGTACTGCTTGAGGCAAGTTATGCTATGTCT
This sequence comes from Neophocaena asiaeorientalis asiaeorientalis, assembly GCF_003031525.2. NCBI lineage: Eukaryota > Metazoa > Chordata > Mammalia > Artiodactyla > Phocoenidae > Neophocaena > Neophocaena asiaeorientalis. The sequence goes on from NW_020172779.1 coordinate 8,891,086, forward strand.
CACCGCTTCCTTAACCTGAAATCAGCAAGGGCGTCTGAGGTCTGGAAGAAACACGGTCCTCACCTGGAAAACTGCCTCAGCTTGGCTTCTATGCTGCGATGCCTCATGCACATCCTGGTTAAGGCCGAGCCAATCTCCCTGGTACCACCTGGAAAAGCAACAGAAGCAAACATGAGGGACAGGAGACAAGTAGGACTCACTGAGGTCCTTAAAGAGGCAATGAAAGAATTACAAAACTGGCCAGATTTCACCATGTCATAAAACCCAAGCCATGGTCTTTCAGACTTCTCACCAGGCTTGTGTACACAGACGTAAACATCTACGTATGGCTACGTATCTTGAAATAATCATCAAAACAAAAGCTACCTTTACTATATACGATACCCTCTAATATTTTCTATTGTTTTTTTTTTTAGTTTTTAGATGCTGATTGTGACCCAGAAGTTGATTTTACAACCCACTCATGGGTCTGAAAAATACCTCTCAAGGAAGATGATTAAAACAGTATCTGATATAGTATCTGATATTTAGGGGAAAGCTGTAGTTTTGTTTTATTTTTTCCACTTCTGGCAAAATAATCCTCTTAGCATTACTCAGAACCACCAATGAAGCCACTCCATAAAGCCACATATTCTAGAATACAAGTAACGTAGAGAAAGCAGGGCTAAAGCAAGACGAAAGAGCAGGGTATGTTTTTTGATGGGTTTGGGTAACGCCAGAGAGAGAAGTCCTCAAACGCAGCAAATGTCGAGTAAACTGAAATACAGCTTAGTGCTCCTGAAATTCTTGTCATACTTTTCCCTTCAGGCACACCCTTTTCTAAGATTATTTTTGAAGTTCCCTTCCTTCCTCCCCTTAGAAACAATGCTTAAATCAGCATTTACTTGGGCGTGGAGGAGGGGGAAGTAACTGTATCTGCAGATGGTCACTCTGCACTAAGCACTGGAAAGCACAATTATAAATGTTATGAAAACACTGGGGCTCATGAAATCAGAGGGAAAAGGGTCCCCAAAACCACTGTGTTTTTTTAAAATTTAATTTCTTTTACAGACAAGGCCTTCAAGGGGAAGCACAGGAATTTATGGCAGGTTTAACCAAATCAAGTTAATAGGAAAAAAATTCCCTCCCCTATTAGTACTTGTGACATTATTATGGGCCGTGTTTTCCACTCTGCCTTCTCTCCTAGAAATGCCAGTGCGCTGCTTCACTTCCACCTGTTTTCCATTTTATTCTGCAAAACGATCAGGTTTCCAGAACCAAAAAATAAAGTAATACTGGTGATACATGTTTAATATTTCTATATTTTATTTTAGTCTGAAAAGAAGCCTTCTGGAGCAATTCTTCCATTCTTCTAAAACAGGGTTTCTCAATCTGAACCTGATTGACACATAGGGGCAGGACGATTCCTTGTTAGGGGGCCGTCCTTTGCGTTGTAGGATGGTTTGCCACATCCCTGGCCTCAACCTACCAAAAGCCAGTAGCAGCCCCCCAGCCTGTGATATCCAAAAATGTTTCCAGACAGTACCAAGGGCTCCCTGGGGAGAAAACTCTCCCCCAGTTGAGAAGCACTTCTGTGAAAGAAACTGAGTAAGAATGAAAGGTCATCTGAGGCTGACTTACTAAATGGCCAGAAGTGTAAAATGTTGCCCTAGAGCTCCTGGCACCTGCCAGGAGTTAGTGACCACCGGAGCCTCACCATCTACACTGTAGCTTGCACCTCTCTACCCGGTAAAACCAGTAGAGGGCGCTGTTTTCACATGAGCCACTTGCCTTCTGGGCTCATTTCAGGTTCTTAAGCCTTTATTGCTTATAAGCAAGGACGAGGAACACTGAATCCGCAGGGAAATACCTCTTATTTTTCCTGGGCCTTCATTTAATTAAAAGTTAATAACCCAGCCATGCAAGGAAACGGGCACACTCATTCACAGCTGGTAAGAGTGTAAACCAGCACTTTTCTGGAGGAAAAGTTGGCAGCATCTATCAAGAAATGCCTTAAAAACAAGCCCCCTCTTTGACCCAGCAATTCTACTCCTAGAAATGTTACCAGAGGAAACGATTAAGGGTGAGAGCAAATCTTTACCTATGAGGACAGTCATGGAAATGTTGCTTACGGCAGTAAAAACTGGAAATAGCATCCCATTCTAGGGAGCAGGTTGAATAGACCCTAGGACACAGCCACACAACGGACGAGCATGCAGTCACCCGAAGTGCTGGAGAGCGATGGTCAGGTGCCAGGAAGTGAGTCGTTTGTAGAGACCTGAGGATGTGCTGGGCCCTGGGATGAGTGCTTTGCACACGTGAGCTCATTTAATCCTCCCAACAAGCCCAGGTGTGCTGCTGTTACTATCATCCCAGACAGGAAGAAAGCCTTCTGTAATTTGGCCAACGTCACGCTGCTAGTAAGTGGGATTCTATCCCAGGCCACATCTACGGACTCCATGCATGTAACCACTCAGCACATGGCACTTACTACAGACAAAGGGAGAAGGGAAACGGCAGAGCCCAAAACACTCCGCTGAGCTAACTTAACTACACACTCTTATGGATGTTGAGGCTTTACGGTCCAGCTCTCAAATTTTTGTTCCTGAGCCTAGAACTGTTGAATTGGCACCACGGGAACTAAGCTCCAATCTTTGCTAAGCTGTTAACACAGAGCTAAGTGACCGAGAGCTGCTTCATCGATTACCCCTGAGTTTGAGTCTCCTCAAAATAAAATTCTGCAGTTGGAAAAGATCACCTCAAAGCTCAGCTCCCTAACCCCATTTCTCTGCTCCCGACTTCTGTCAGCTTCCCAGATATTTTCATACATTGCCACTGGTCATTTATCATCCCCAGGAAAGCCCTAGGCTTCCCAGAGACAGCTGAACTGTGGGATGAGAACAAGCAGTTTCTCAACATGCTGTGTGCAACCCACCACCGTGCTCTGCAGCACAGGGCTTCCTGCGACAGAAGGAAATGAAGAACCAGAGCAAACTCGCAAATCGCAGTGTCTCTGTCCAAGTGGCACGAGGGCAGGAGACAGGCAGCTGACATCCTCCGTGGACCCCAGGACCCAACCATTAGAATTTGCTGCTGATCTCAGCCACGCAGGGCCCTCTAAAAATAGCTCCATCCATGGATGTGCTTCACAGGGTCTTCTGCTCTTCCTGACCCCTTGGCTAAGAACTAAAAAAAAAAAAAAATCAGGTTTGAAAAAGCTTCAGAGGAAGCTGGCTTTAGTTACAATGCCACAGCCGACATCTGGAAGAGCTCTGCGCTGACAGAGAGAATATTTATGGAATCAAATGACTGCGATGTACTCAGCAGCTTGTGAGTAAGGACAAGATCTTACTTGTTTTCTGTTTTCCCTGCACCCAGCACTGGTACAGACTGAAGAAACCAACATGGACCACTTGGAGAGCATTTTTTGCTATACCTGGAGGCGGAGCAAGGGACTGGGTTTGTCTTTCGTTTAACACATAAATATTTGTGTATCATCTTTGGCACACAACAGAAGACTCAAAATGAATACAAGATCCCTATTATCTTACAAAAGATCTATACTGATTCAAGGTCAGCCTGGAGAAACAATGGTGTATTAGTTTTTTTTTAATTGCAGTATAGTTGACTTACAATGTTGTGTTAGTTTCTGGTGTACAGCAAAGTGATTCATATCTATATATTCTTTTTCAGATTCTTCTCCATTATAGGTTATTACAAGATATTGAATGTAGTTCCCTGTGCTATACAGTAGGACCCTGTTGTTTATCTAATTTTCGATCGTTGCTGTAACAGATTACCACAAATTTAAATTTTAAATATATTAAATTTATTAATATTTTAATTTAAAGCAGCACACAGCTATTATCTTACAGTTCCGGAAATTGGAAATCCAAAATCAATTTCTCCAGGCTAAAATCAAGATGTCAGGAGGGCTTCGTTCCTCTGGAGGCCCAGAGAATCTGTGTCCTTGCCTCTTCCAGCTTCTACCGGCCGCCTGCATTCCGTGGCTCCTGGCACCTTCCTCCACCTTCAAAGTCAGTGTTGTCACAACTTCAGTCTTCTCTAACCTCTGCTTCTGTCCTCACATCTTCTCTGACTCTGATCCTCCTTCCTCCTTCTTATAAGAACTCTTGTGCTGTACTGGACCCACCTTAATAATCCAAGATAATCTCCCCCATCTCAAGATCCTTAGCTGAATCATATCTGCAAAGCCCCTTTTGTCATGTACAGTAACATATTCACAGGTTCTGGGGTTGAGGACGGGGGTATTTGGGGGGGCATTATTCTGCCTACCAAAGATGAACAGGAGTTGTTAATTTGGGGAGAGTGCACGGGGCACTATGGTCCACTCTCCAGAGTCCATCTATTCCTCCCCAGAGGATTAATCAGGGCCAATGATCTAATGCCATCCCCTTTGGCAGTGGCTGGTTCAGGGATGAGACAAAGATGGAGAGGTTGATGGGGAGGCCTTTGGGGAAAATGTCCCTATGTCCCTGATCTTTTTTAAAAAATAAATTTATTTATTTATTTATTTTTGGCTGTGTTGGGTCTTTGTTGCTGCACACGGGCTTCAGTAGTTGTGGCACACGGGCTCTGTAGTCGCGGCACACCCACTCTAGAGTGCAGGCTCAGTAGTTGTGGCGCACAGGCTTAGTTGCTCTGCGGCATGTGGGATCTTCCCGGACCAGGGCTCAAACCCACGTGCCCTGCATTGGCAGGTGGATTCTTAACCACTGCACCACCAGGGAAGTTCCAAAAATGTCCCTGATCTTAAGATCAACACACCGAAGAGACCCCACAGGTCATGAACTGGAAGCAGGCTGCCCAGCTGCTGTGGTCAGCCAGCTTTCTGGCCGTGGGGACACCTGCCTTAGGAGGAGGCCCGTCCTGTGGACAGAACACAGAAGGAGCCCGAGTCTCCAGTGACCTCGCTGGGCTGCCAGATTAACACAGTGGGGAGCCTGCTCTCCTGGACCTGGGGCTCCTGTTTTTGCAAATTCACACATCTCCTTATTTTTAAAGCTACTTGATTTGGTTCTCTCTTTTGCCAGTTTAAAGAAGACGGAAGGGAGCAGCAGCCTGGCGCTTTCTCACAGCACCAGGAACCACCCCGTAGGGGAGGCCTTTGGGGAAAATGTCCCTATGTCCCTGATCTTTTTTAAAAAATAAATTTATTTATTTATTTATTTTTGGCTGTGTTGGGTCTTTGTTGCTGCACACGGGCTTCAGTAGTTGTGGCACACGGGCTCGGTAGTTGTGGCACACGGGCTCTGTAGTCGCAGCACACCCACTCTAGAGTGCAGGCTCAGTAGTTGTGGCGCACAGGCTTAGTTGCTCTGCGGCATGTGGGATCTTCCCGGACCAGGGCTCAAACCCACGTGCCCTGCATTGGCAGGTGGATTCTTAACCACTGCACCACCAGGGAAGTTCCAAAAATGTCCCTGATCTTAAGATCAACACACCGAAGAGACCCCACAGGTCATGAACTGGAAGCAGGCTGCCCAGCTGCTGTGGTCAGCCAGCTTTCTGGCCGTGGGGACACCTGCCTTAGGAGGAGGCCCGTCCTGTGGACAGAACACAGAAGGAGCCCGAGTCTCCAGTGACCTCGCTGGGCTGCCAGATTAACACAGTGGGGAGCCTGCTCTCCTGGACCTGGGGCTCCTGTTTTTGCAAATTCACACATCTCCTTATTTTTAAAGCTACTTGATTTGGTTCTCTCTTTTGCCAGTTTAAAGAAGACGGAAGGGAGCAGCAGCCTGGCGCTTTCTCACAGCACCAGGAACCACCCCGTGGCTAAAAGAAACACTAAGCCCATCATTCGCTGCTGAGAGAGGCACAGATACTTGATGGCAAAAATCTTCATTCTTTTCAGTGTGATACACGTTAAGAACTTTCCCCCGTAACAAGCAAAGGTTTTTATGATAAATTAGTACAAAATCAGCTGACGATCAAAACTGGGGTATCTGCAAAGGAGATGATCAGTGGAAAGAAAGAAGTAAAAAGCCTAGAGGTTAGACTATCAAAGTATGAACATGGGGGCAGAATACGATGAGTTTTGCACATGAAGACACAAATTCCACAAACATTTATTCAGTATTGTATTAGTTTCCTAGGGCTGCTGTAACAAAGTACCCCATACTGGTTGGTTTAAAACAACCAGAATTTACTGTCTCACCATTCTGGAGGTTAGAAGTCCCAAAACCAAGGTGTCGGCAGGGCTCCCTCTGGAAGCTGCAGGGGAAGAATTCTTCCCTGCCTCTCCCTAGCTGTGGTGGTTGCTGGCAATCCACAGCTGGTAGATGCGTCACTCCAGTCTCTGCGTCTGTCTACACATGGCAATTTCCCTGTGTGTCTGTCTTCACGTGAGACATATGTGAAGGCATTCTCCTCTCTGCCTGTATCTGTGTCCAAATTTCTTTCTTCTTATAAAGACACCAGTTGTATTGGATTAGGGCCTACCCTAACGACCTCATGTTAACTTGATTATACCTGCAAAGACTTTATGTCCAACTGAGGTCACATTCACAGGTACTGGGAGTTAGAATGCAAGTTGTCTTTTTGGGGGGAATACAACACACCCCATAATAAGTATCTACCATACAACAAGGATTAAAGTGATTCCAAAGATGACAAAGACCTAGCCCTGGAGGGGCCCACAGACTGGCTGGGGGATTGCTATGAAATGGTGCAGGGAATGTGACTGTTGCAGCAACCCTACGACGTAGGTACTACTGTCTGCATCTTACAAATGGAAAAAACGGAGGCTCTGCATGGTTAACTGGCTGAGGGCCACAGAACTGGTAAGCGGTAGAGCTAAGATCCAAGTCCTGCTTTTACGGATACTGAAAAGCTCTCTCCCACCATGACAAGCTGGAGGCATTCCCCACCGAGGACAAAGAGACACATTAAAGTCCCAAACATAATACAAACCTTTTAATGCCTATTGGGGGAGGATACAGGCAGTGGGGGGATAAGGAGAGGAAAGCCACTGACCCACTCTTCCCTCCCCCGCAAAGCCTGACATGGCTACACCCTCCAGACTGCCACCTGCCACAGTGGCTTTGCAGACAGAGGCGGGCCGGTGGCATCCATCAAGTGGCATCGCCCATCCCTCCATGCTGCCTCACTTGCAGGTGGCGTCCATCTCCCCACACAGCGGAGGACTAATGGACAGGCCATCCTGGGGTTTACAGTGTGCAGGTGGTGAACGAGGCTTGAAAAGCTGTTCTTTCAGGCTCGGCTTCTGCTGCAGGAGGGGTCGGGGCTGGAGGAAGCGAGGTGTAAGAAGTGCCCAGGTGGAAGCACACGGCTACGGTAAGGTGCTGTGCATCTTGGCCACCCCTCTGAGCGCCGATGTTGTTGGGAGGCTAATTAAGCATCAGATGGCACCCCTGGGATGGGAAAGTGCTCTCTGAAACCTCTGCAGAGGAGAGGGTCACAGGGACAGGCCCACCCAGGGCAGGTCCTGACCTCAGCACTGCTGACATTTTGGACCAGATCCGTCTTTGCTGAGGGAGCTGTCCTGGGCACTGGAGGATGTTTTGGTTAGCCCTCCCCCGCGCAAGTCAAGTCGACCAGGAATGTCTCCAGACATTGTCGATCGTCCCCTGGGTGCAAAATCGCCCCCGTTGCGAAGCACTGGCCTAGGGGAACATGTGTCCACCCACAAGGAGGGTCGCTGACTCCAGGCCGGACCTCGGGAAGCCTCAGCTGACACACTCCACTGTCACGGCAGCTGCTACGCGAGCTATTAGCTGGCTGCCCATCCCCACCTTCACAGCCTCAGACAGGCAACTCCTGTCCCCACAATGAAGAAAAGATTCCACTTGCCACTAGAGACACACTGATTTCAGAATACGAAATTGACATTCCCCACAAAGTCAAAAGGCACAAACTCCCTCACCCACAGACTTAGGGACACAGGAATTCAACCAGAGGCAGGATGTGTTCAAGTCCAGAATATGAGAATACCCAAAGGATTACAAAAGAGCCCAAAGCCCACGGCAGGCAGAATCTAAGCACAGAAGTCCCACCATCTGTATGGTTAGGAGAACTCCTCTGTGAGGCCAACAAGAGGCAGGGGAGTAAGACACTGACCTCAAACCACTCAATGGCTTGTGACTTCTTCCTGGACACCTGCCAGCGATGCACTGTCAGCCCCAAAGCGTCTCTGAAAATCTGTGACTCTGGACACCAAACAGGCACCAAGCACACCTAACCTGACAGGCGCCCCCTCTCTGTGGATATGTGAGGCTGCTTGCTGTACCCAGTTGTTTATAAGTTTAAAAGCTCTGGGGCTTCCCTGGTGGCGCAGTGGTTGGCAGTCCGCCTGCCGATGCAGGGGACGCGGGTTCGTGCCCCCGTCCGGGAGGATCCCACATGCCGTGGAGCGGCTGGGCCTGCGTGCCGTGGAGCAGCTGGGCCTGCGTGCCATGGCCGCTGGGCCTGCGCTCCATGGCCGCTGGGCCTGCGTGTCTGGAGCCTGTGCTCCACAACGGGAGAGGCCACAACAGTGGATGCCCCTGTACCGCAAAAAAAAAAAAAAAGTTCTAAGGGAGGTGGCCATGTTCCCAGGCACATAACCACCAAACATACCAAACATCAAATACAACTGCAGGTTGCCCTGTGACATAGTTTTATCAGAAATCTTTTTCCAAAACATATGTTTATCCACACCCAATCTTACCTGCTGAGGTGTAAGTGGGCCCCCTCGCCTGTCCACTGACCCCCAGAAGAGTCCTGGGGGCACCTTAGCAGCCGTATCCCACCCTTTCTCTCCTCCGTGCCACACACCTGGGTGACAGGCAGACCCTAAGCAGCCTGCAAGCCGCAGAGCGTCCAAAGCAGCCGCTTTCCCACTGTGGCTGATTTGGAGTCTTAGCACAAACTCCTTGGCATCTCCCGAATTAGCGTGAGGGTCAGGAGGAAAAGCAGTAGAGCCAAAGGGTTAAGAGCTTGGCTCTGAAATCAGACAATGTGGATTCAAAGCCCAGCTCCCCCATTCGCCAACTGCGTGACCTTGGGAAGGGTCTAACTTGCTTAGATTCAAATGTTGATGACTGTACTCCAAAAAAATGGTTATGCCAATTGGTGTTTCATGTCATCTTTGTTGCATATAAATACCACATCCCAAATGCATCATCTGTAATTTCCAGTTGGGGCTTCTTGTGAAACAATCTGAGGTATCCGAGATTTTTGTTTTGTTTTGGTTTTTTTACGATTGTTGTCACCGATCTTTTACAACTGCCTCATCCATATTTAATTTGATGGCAATATATATATTTTTTAAAAAGTAACTTACTTTTATCTTTCTAAACATTCCACTTATTCTGCAGAAACAACCAATCTTGATTTTCACACTCCTATCCCAAAGATTTATGTACCTTATAATTAAATAATGTAATGACATACAATTGGCATATACAGGTTTGGGAACACACACAACTGACCCTTGGTTAAGCTGACAGCTCAGGTAGAAGAAGTGTGTAGACATAGAGAGAAGCCTACTTAGCTTCGAGCTTGTTGCAGGCAGGGGTTGGTGTGTATATATATATATTTTTTTCTTTTTTTTTTTGCAGTACGCAGGCCTCTCACTGTTGTGGCCTCTCCCGTTGCGGAGCACAGGCTCCGGACACGCAGGCTCAGCGGCCATGGGTCACGGGGCCAGCCGCTCCACGGCATGTGGGATCTTCCCGGACCGGGGCACGAACCCGCGTCCCCTGCAGCGGCAGGTGGACTCTCAACCACTGTACCACCAGGGAAGCCCAAGGGGGTTGGTATATTTTATAGAGAAAGTAAAGAGCCCTGGTTACATCGATGGGCCAATTAAGTAGGACTTTGATGTAGCAATAATCAGCCAAGTCCTACAAAAGGGCGAAGGCCAGAGTAATTAACTCAGGCCTGGTTGGAGTGTCCACCCACAGTGATGCGTTAGCCAGCGTGTGATAGCCCTCACTTCTCCCGCATGTAATATCGCCCTTTCCCGAGGAGCTAGCTAATGGGTACACAGAAGGCAAGGTAAGAGTCCAAAGGAACAAAGTCAGAATTGTTCCGCTGGGGCTCAGGGTGGGCCACCCCCAAATATGCCATACTGGCATATTGATTATTTTGAATTAAAGTTACTTAAGAAATGGCCAATGCAAGAGAGACACTCCGACCCTCCTTTCTGTCTCCCTGAAAGCAGGAAAGGCATCTCTCATGTGAAAGGTACCCTCCCTGCATCTGAAAAGTAGAAGGACACCCTTTTGGCCAGAGAGGGGGAATGCGGTCCAAGAAACCTTGTTACTCCTTTCATTTACTACACCAAAACCAAACTCTGTTTAGATTCTTCCCTAATTGGGCACACAAAACCTACATTTCTTTGTCCTGTCAATTTCTTACAAATTTATCGGGTTTTTTTGTCTAAAAAGTCTCAAAGTTGCCTGCTCTGGCCCTTTTGTTGGTCCCATTTCTATGAGACCTCCATGCACACGAATTAAAATGTGTATCTTTTTCTCCTGCTAATCTGTCTTGGGTCAATGTTATTATTAGTGCAGCCACAAGAACTCAAGATAAGTAGAGGGGGCACCTTCCACCTCTTTGACAGTTCCTTCTTCCCTAACATCTTCGAAGACCAAAGGCCAAGAAGGAGTAAGTCCAGAGGGCCCGCCGGGGAAGGATCTCCTCCTTACCAGCAGTTATGCACCAACCAAGTGGTCACTGGATGGAACTCTAAGCTGTAGCGCTGAGAGGTTCATGGTCAAGCAACTGTGGTGAGCCCATCCCTCGGTGGCCCCCACCTTCCTGGCTAACCAGCTTAAAGGTGCCCCCAGCCCGAGATCTCTCTTCGTTGTTTATTTTCATGTCACAAAGCTCAAGACCGTTGTGTCATCAGCCTCCTGCTAACGAAGAATGGAAAGGAAAGTTCCTATAGAATCCAGGACCACTTCCGCAATGACCTGCGTCAGGTTGTGGGTTCAGCAAACAAGGAAAGAATGTCTCACTCTCCTTCCTCTCAAGCCCCTGCTCTCAGAGCCCAGAACCCTGAAATGTCAGGTGTCTCTTCACCCTGACGGCAGGCAAGAGGGCTGCCTGGGCTGCGCATCACAGGAGCCACGTCTGCGTGTAGCAGCCGCCACTCTGGCCGGCCCGGCGGGCACACCATCTGCCAGCCTGGGGGGTGCCGGGGGCCCCCACGGTTCCACAACCGCCACGCCAGCGTCACGCCTGACGGTGAAGCCAGTGTGCTCGGGGATGCTTTCATTTCATCCTAACTTAAGTGCTGGTACACAGACTGTGAAAGGCAGAGTGAGAGAGTCTCAAAGTGGCACCTGGGTGTGAGGCTGAATTCTAAGAATAAAGAAGGGAACTCAATTCTGATGCCCGAAGAGGCTCAACCATGACACCCAGCTAACAAAGACCACACTTTTCCCAAATGTTCAGTCCAAGGGACCGAGTCCAAAAGGCCATTAGATGGACCCCTACAGTGAGACCAACAACAGGGTCAGCAGGGAGGCCTCGAGCACTCCAAGCAGGGGACCAGCAGGACCTCAGGTGGAGGCTGGCACACCTGCTTGAGGTTCTAGGCAGCGGATCTTCCAGGTGACCTCCAGGCTGGATTAGATGAGCCCCCTTTACCGCTGTAAGAAAAATGAACTTATGGCAGCTGGGATGCTGGAGGAGGGACAATTCCTATATTCCACAAACACTACTGTGTTCGACACTACTGTGGTCTGACTCTTGGACTGTCAGCGGAGGAGACAACCCCTGCCCTCCTGGGATGCAGCTCATCTAAACTCAGAAGCCACAGATTTCAGGGTGACCTTAGGGCTGGGAGGTGCCTCGGAAAACTCACGAGGCAACAAACCAGTGGTTCCTTACTGCTCGGCACCCAACGCTTGCCTTTAACGAGCAGAGAAGCTCCGGATGCCCCCCCAGGAGCCCCTCTCTCACTGCCGTTCCTCTTGCTCAGGGAAATGCATCCGTGTCCTTCACTGTGTCCCTGTGAGAAGGCTGGTTCCTGTCGGGGGCACTGTCATTTTCATTAAAGGTCTAAGGAGGCACTCAGGGTATTAAGAATATCAAAAAACCAAACTGTTTCTTCTGGCTTCCTCAGCATTTTATTTTTATTCTTGGGTGCAGACAGATGGACAGCGGAGAGGTGGCATCATTTAATGCCCTGTATCTGTTTGACTGCAGGGAGGGAAGGGAAAGGGACAAACAACTAGTTCCTGGTATTACGAGTTACCATACAGACCATCTATCATTTATATCGGCCACTCAGTAGAGACACTGGTCATCCATAAATCACTGAAGAGTATCCAGATACCTTATGCTAGTCCTTAAAATGGTTTCAAAGTGATCCAAACATTTCTGTATGTGCTATTTAAATCACCGAAACATTCTTCCAACAAGTACACAATCTGATTTCAAGGAAACGAACGAATGTGAAACATGAGTAATATTTTAAGCAGTGGAGGATCTGTCCCTTTGTCTTCAGAGGTTTACTTAGGACAAAAGTGGAAAAACTTAAAAAGATTTTCAAAAGTAAACCCGGAAAGCTCCTGGACAAAGGAAGCCTGACTTCCCTTTTGCTACAATGGCAGTTCCAACCTGCTTCCATCCTCAAGGAAGAGAAAAACATGCAGAGTTTCCCGTTCAGAAACTGTACTCCTGGGCTACTGTATGTGGCTGAGATGTGGGGGACAAGCCCGCTGGTGTTCATGGGGCACCTAATACTGCGCACGCAGCAAACGCTGGGCACAGGTTTTGGGAAGACGCCCTTGTGCCCACACCCGGGGCGGAAGATACTGCAAACTGTTATCAGCTGACAATCTTTCAGCCAATCTCACACTTCCCAGCTTCTCCCACTTCACGACTTTTCAAAAAGCAGAGGAAACAAGAAAGAAAGAAAGAAGAAAAAAAAAACTACACACAGTCCCACCACCATCTGGTGGCTTCAGACCAGCAAGCACGAGATTCTGGCATGCACGGTACTGGCAGCCACAAAGACCAATATTCCTCTCCTTATGTTGCTATTTCAAAAGCAAAGTGAGACTGGTAATATGGAAACACAAAAACACGGACACGCTCGCACTTCTAGGAAAAACCCTGGTAGGAGCAAAGGCATTCCGACAGGGACTCTTCTCCACCCTCATTTCTGGTGGAATGGCGCCTGGTGCCTGGCTGAAAAGTACTGCGGGAGTGTCACCTGGGAAATGCCGCCGGCTCCCCGACATCTGCCACCATGAACTCCCGCTGCCAGGGTCTGCCTCTGCTGTATGGGTTCAGAAAGAGGCTCCGGCTGGAGCCAGGCCAACACGCGCCAGCAAAGCAGATGTGGGTTGATGTGCAAAACCGCACGTCGATTTCTTAGCTCATGAAATTGAACTGTCAGGCAGATAAGATGCTCACAGCCACTGATCTGAGCATTACCTCCCAGGCGGCTTTCAGGGATAAATCTCAAGATGGCTTGAGGAATATGGAAGCAGAGGAGGGCAGTTCATGGTTTAGGGGTCAGAGTTAAGAGCCCGAGGCACCCATCTCCCCCAAAGGGTTGAAACCCCAGAAATGATGCCTCTTTAGCTACTCCTCTGGCTCTGCTTCTGTTGGTGACCCAGACCCCTCGTGACAGAGATTATCCTTAGGACAGTTTATCCTAAAACCTCCAGTATCTAGAGTCAGGTTACCCTTGTGTGTTGCTGGCCTAAGAGCTACTCTATTCTTTTAAGGGGCTTCTATACCTCCCTGAACTACGCCAGAATGTGCTGGCTTTACCATCTCTCAGGAAGCAACCTTGCTGCTTTCCAAATTATTAAGAGTAGCTACATTTACTGAGCGTTGGCAATCTAACAGGCACTTGTGAGCACACTGTATTCAATTTTTTTTTTTTTTTTTTTTTTTGG
>NW_020172779.1:8905145-8956609 GCF_003031525.2 Neophocaena asiaeorientalis asiaeorientalis
CGCAGGCCTCTCACTGTTGTGGCCTCTCCCGTTGCGGAGCACAGGCTCTGGACACGCAGGCTCAGCGGCCATGGCTCACGGGCCCAGCCGCTCCGCGGCATGTGGGATCTTCCCAGACCGGGGCACGAACCCGTGTCCCCTGCATCGGCAGGCGGACTCTCAACCACTGCGCCACCAGGGAAGCCCTGTATTCAATTCTTTAAATCTCATGATACTCCTTCCATAGGTATCATTGTAAGGTAAGGATTATTATCCTCATTTTACAGATGAGGACAAGGGTGCTCAGAGAAGTAATTCGCCCACGGTTGCACAGAATTCAGGATTTGCATCCAGGGCTGGGTCCACAGTTAGAACTTTCAACCATCTGTGAAGACATCTCATTGTTGCTAACAAGTACTAACATATTTGGTGGATGAGAAGTTGGGTTTTTGCTCTCCAGCCCCATCCTGTGATTGAAGGAAAATAAAAACCCTGCCACCCAGACATCTGTGTTATCAGCCAGACTCACACTGCCTCCACTTCAACTGTGTGTGAGCGGGCTGGTCCGCGTGCACGGCCCTGGGATCAGGTGGGCATGGGCTGTCTCAGCACGCCTCACCTCCTGCAAGCTTCCTGTAGCACTGGGGTGCTATTTATTCATGCAGAGGACCCTTCCCTACTTGCCAGAAGAATCTTTCCCCAAATCACCCTTTCAGCTACTGACCCATCCCAGGAAGGGCCGCTGAAGTATCGTTTCCCAGAAACGGCCATCCCTGCTTAGCCGAATTCAGCATCCCTTGGTCTTCTACAAACACTGTGTTTCTCATAAAACAGCACATAAAGTGCATATCTTTGGACATAGTAGGTGCTCAACAAACCTGACTAAGTGGGACCTGGCAGATAGGCCAAGCTTCAAGTTCTAGGCCCGTAACACTGGCTCTTCCCAATTCTCTTAGTACATCTCCCTCCTCCCCATTCTTTCCTCCATCCCTACTCCACACCCCACCTATCCCTGTAATAAGGAACCCATCAGGAGAGGTTAAGATTTAAGATTCCAAGGGAAAAGTGCTTGCACTTAGGCCGAGACGACACCCGTGGCACTGGAAATGCAGTCAGAGTTCCCTTTTGTAGCTAACTTCCTAGCCAAATTCACTTAAGATCATTCAAACAGACTTAATTACCATCCTAGTGTTTTCTTCCCCTCAGTTTCTATTTCGAGTCGTACCTTCCCCCAGCGGTTTCTGAATGAATGTTTGGATAGTTTCTGACCTAAGAGTAATTGAAACTCTAACCCTGGTACAGCCAACAGGAGGCTGACTCTTACAGCCAAACCGAGAAAGCAGGTCTAAGGCTCCAGGTGGCAAGAAAGCCGCACCGTGACACAACCAACGTGTCCTTAGGACCCTACAAGCCAGGCCAGCCCTGACCTCCCATCCTCCATCCAGGGTGCAAACTGGTTTTAGTTCCTAGTTCCCCAACTGAGTCTCAAGGTCAAGCAGTAGTAATGTGGGTCCAAAAACTATTCCTCTCCCTGATTCCCTGAGAACTCCACCACCACGCAGACCGTGCCAGGTGAAATGCAGGAGGACCAGGTGCCCTGGACAGGGAGGACAGACACGTGGAACGTGACTGTTCACCGTGTTGCACGCCCATAGGACACGGGGGTTTTGCTGGGACAGGCTCCTGCTGGTGAAGCTTCCCCACCCCTTCCAGATGTCTTCCTGCCAACAGAGAAACGGCAACTCTGGGTCCAGAGAAAAGAGGAGGCTTTGGGAGCATCAGACAACGTTTGAGGGCAAAGTGGCTCAATGGAAGCTGAGAGCGGGTCACAGAGTGGTCCTCGGTTCCCAGTGGCCTCCATCCCTCCCCACGCCAGGGACAATAAGAAGCCTGCAGGGGACTCAGTATAAAAAGGTGGGCGTGGGGCTTCCCTGGTGGTGCAGCGGTTGAGAGTCCACCTGCCGATACAGGGGACACGGGTTCGTGCCCCGGTCTGGGAAGATCTCACATGCCACAGAGCGGCTGGGCCCGTGAGCCATGGCCGCTGAGCTGCGCGTCCGGAGCCTGTGCTCTGCAATGGGAGAGGTCACAACGTGAGAGGCCCGCGTACTGGGGCGGGGGGGGGAAGGTGGGCGTGGAGTAATGTTTCTCCTCTGCCTTGCACAGGACTAGCAGCTCAAAGGCCTCCAGCACTGGCACTTAAGGATGGGATAATGGAGGGAAGGAACGAATAAGGGGGCCAGATGATCACTAGCTCACCTCCCCGTTCCCATGCATATACACACGTCGTCACACTTGTAGCGCTGTCCTGGGTTTACTACTTCTTGGGCCTGTGTCCCCCATTGATAGGGGACCTCCAGTGACAGTTTCTGAACCACCCCTGAATTCCCAGTGTCTGGCAAGATACATGACCCATCTTTGACTCAACAGATATTCTGCAGATAAAGGAAACCAAAAAAGCAAAAAAAAAGAAAGGAAAGTTTAATAATTGGATAATATCCTATTCTGAAGAGCTGAGCTAAGTCCGAGCTCCCAGGAGAGGGCGCTAAGAGGTTCTTTTTGAGTATTAGACTCACCCCTGGATCCACTCTGCCATGATGTGAAGACAAAAGGGAACAGGGGTTCTGGATGGAAAAGCTGTGAATTCTGGGAGTCCTGCCTGGTTTAAGGTTCAATATCGTCTAGGGAAAGGGCATCATGTCTAAATGCTAATTTGATAAAGAATATTTAGACCAATGTCTGGCTATTCTGCCAACCTTTCAAATGAAATATTTGAGCACCTACTACATGCAAGCCGTTGAGGAATCGTAAGAGGGTGAGTCCCCTTCCAGGTAAGAGTGCACACAGAAGAAAAACAAGGAAGGCAAAACAAAGAATCGAGTCTTTTTGTTTTAAGATTTGGGGCTGATAATGGACCTCAAAAATCCCCATTAGGATGGAAGAGGGTCCATGGAAATGTTCACAATATTCCGAACATATATTTTTTAGAAGATAATTACTAAGAATCTCAGGAAGCTTCAGATCCCCTTATATACTGTTAGAAAAGCCTTTGCAGGAGCAGCTCTGTTGCCATGACAACAATCACTTGGCTGAGTATAAAGGAGGACGAAGGACCTACCAGATGGTATTCTCAACAGTCAGCCCTGAGATTTTTTGAAGCCACTTTCTAAAGGACCTTCAGCATCTCGGAGTTACAGAATTTACAAGCTGAATGAGACCTTAGGAGTAACCTAGTTTTAGCAAGTCACCGCAATTTCTCTTTTCTCACCCTTGCCTGAGTTGCCTAGACTCAGCTGAAACATTTCTAGGGCCAGAGACCGTCCTCTGCCCCACGCTCATAGGAAGAGGGCAGGGAGCTCTCGACCCCCATAATCCTTAGAGTGGAGTGAGCATAGGTTTAGGAAGAGAGGGAGTCATCTGAAGAAACTTTCCCTCCCCAAGCAGAAGGTTTGGGTAAAGCATTCTGGCCTCTTTGGCAATGGCTGCCACCGCTCAATGAGTCTGAACAAAACAAGAACAGCCATGGAAGGTAGCTCCTCCCAGGTCTTAAGCACAGAGCTGGTTTCTAATTCCAGCCATCGAGTACCACCTGGAAATTCACAATTGTCACCTAAACAGAAAGAGTACCAAGGACCCTGGTGGTACTCGGTAAACCACTTAGGAGGCTGCATATGGCAAAAACATAACCACATGGCTTCTCTCCACCTGCTGTATACACAGCGCACACGTGTGCGTGCACATACACACAAACCCACCACGATGTGCCTCTTTAGTCACCCTGCACAGCATCATTGAGGACGGCTTCTCCCAGGGCCCTAGTCATTTTTCGAGATGAATGCACGTGGACCCTTAGGTAACTCCCAGGGGGACACATTTATGTAGACCAGGACTGGGAGAAGAGGACAGGGTGAACTGGGGGGATTGAAGGGTAAGCAATTCATAAAAGTGGGTGCAAGCCTTACTGAAGGGGAAAACCCACACCTCGCCCACATGTGCTGCTATGAGAAGCAGCACGGCCTGCAGAGGAGCCTTCCAGATCAAGCCAACGTGAAGAAGCGACCTCCAGGCATCTCCTGACACCACCCCCATCATGGTGAGGTACCAAGACAGCAGGTGCCCGGGAAGCTCTCCTAGGTGCCTGCTTCCATTCTGTCCGCAGCTTCCTTCAATCCACTGTGCCCTGCACCTCACCACTTCCCAGATGGCTCTGGACACCATCTGCATCTTCCAACAGACACTCTGGGCCAGTGCAGCGGTACCTGGGACCACCACCATGAAGCAAGCTTAATGGCTCATTTCATATGCGAAAGATCAGAAAAGTGTAAAGGAAGGTGTCTATTTTTAAACTCCAGTGTACTTGGCGCCTTATAAAGAATTTCTACCATCCCAAAAGAAGACTTTGAAAAAATGAAAAAGATTTGCGTGACCTACAGTACTCTCCTTGATACCAGACACCCAAGTGGGCTTATTTTCACAGGAACAAATTTGATATGAAGACAGAACCAGTGAGCAGGGGTCTCCCCAAAAGGCTGCCATGCAGCCCCCCAGGGTTTGCCACCAACGTTTCCAATCTGGAACGCAGCACTCCTTCGGTGAAGAACCCAGCAAACCATCTTGCTAGTACTCCATCGGCAAACTTTTAAGTTTGAGGCAGGGATTAACTCCAGTAAGAATCCGTGTCGATTCTGTGAGCATCCCAGAGAGATGGCATTACACCACTCCAAACCAGTGGTGACAACTGGGGGAGACAAAGGCAGAGAGCGGCTCCCAACCAGAAGGCGGAGGAGAAAGAGGGTGGGACAGGCAGGCGTAGGCTCGTTCCTGGTCCAGAGAAAGAGCTGGCCCTCCCCCTCTGCGGGCCTGTCAGCCAAGTTTCCAGAGGACCACGCAGGGCCGCAGGAAACGGCACAGGCGGACAGCCATGAGGTAAGAATGGCTCTGTGTCCGGATGGCTGAAAAGACCAGCTCCCAGCCCTGGAGAGGCTGGTTTATTTTAGGAGACAATTACCAGTTATTACAAAGCTGAAACTGACCATTCAGGTAGAAGTCTTAGCATCGGGGATCTTCTGGTTCCAAGCAAGAAAACAGGAAAAGCTATGACATTTGAATGAGGCCAAGTATAAAGAGTGTGTCTGTGTGCATCTGTGTGTCTGGGTGTCTATGAGAGACAGATACAGACACGAGTGAACCCAAGAGTAGGGACAGGTTAAGGCACCTGACAATACTAAACCACTAGGTTAACACAGAATTGCATTCGGCCCACAAACAAGCATTCAAAAGCAGATTAAGAACTGCTTAAAAAAAGAGAGAGACTAAAGAAACCCAATTTTCTTATTTTTTAAGGTCAAAAGACTGAGACCCATCTGGTGGATTAATAAGCCCAGGACACCCACCAGCCAGCTGAGTGCCCCACCAGAGAAACAACAGAATCCCACATGCAGGCTATTTCTCTAATTTCTTTTTTCGGGAAACGGAGAAGGGAACCCTAGGGAACGTTTCTCTGGCCCTGGAGAGATGGGCTGTTACTGAACGCCTGAGACGGACAGTAACAGGCCCAGCCGAGCACGAATCTAGACGCAGGCCCCCGGGTACACCACCTCTCAGTTAGCGCAGGGCAAGCCAGCCAAGCAGCAGTGTCCCACCAAGGTTCAGAACTGGGTTCAGGTGTTGGACATCTCTCGTCACTGTTCCAGCTCTCCCTCCAACCAATCGTATAACCTTGGGTGATACCCACTCTGAACCTCAATTTCCTCCTCAGACAGTACCTCCTGCACAGACCCACTGAGTGAGATAATCCAAGCAGGATGCTGAGCACCAGGCCCTGTGCGGACGGAGTTAAGTATATGCAACACGTACTTGCTAGTAACATTCAAAACTGCAGCTCTGGGCTTCCCTGGTGGCGCAAGTTGTCAGGGTAACTGACAAACTGAACCATTACATATCTAACCCAGGTACTACTGAACCTAAGTGTTTCTATCGGAAAAAAGTAGCCATTTTCAACTTGGGACATGGGTTTTAGTGGCAAAGAGAAAAGGGCAGAGAGAGAGAAAAGGAGGAGACTCCTGCATTTGAAAGGACGACACTTCTTGCACTTAATAAATACTCTACACCCACCACGCACAAAAAACCACAATGAGTCAATAAAACAGTCCTTGCTCTAAAAAAAGCTCCCAAGCCTGTGGTACAAAACGACAGCTAAATAGGAATGGATGATCCAAGGTGATACAGTTCCAGATTTGGGGAGTCAAGATGAGTTTGTCCAAGCTGAGACAGAAGGGCCCAGACAGGCTAAGACAGGATATTGGAGGGTCGGGAAGGCTGGGAAGATAGAGCATTCCAGACAGAGAGAAGAACATGTGCAAAGGCCAGACAGCAAGAGGGAACAGTGTGTGTCTGGGGGCCTTTAAGGAGTCCAAAGTGGCTACAGCATCACAGACATGAGGCTGGCTCAGAGGATGAGGCTGGAGGGAGAGGGCAGGCTTTGCAATGGTCTCAGCAATAAGGTCAAGCTTTGGGGGGCGGGTAACTTCACCCCAAGGCAAATGGGAGCCACAGAAAGGTTTAAAAGAAGGTGCATGGCCAAGAGGTGGAAGCAACCCATGTCTGCCCACAGATGATGGATAAACAAGATGTGGTATATACACACGATGGAATATAATTCAGCCTTTAAAAAGGAAGGAAATCCAGTGACATGCTACAAACATGGATGAACCTCGGGGGTATTACATCAAGTGAAGAAAGCCAGATACAAAAAGGCAAATACTATATGATTCTACATATATGAGGTGCCTCACGTGGTCAAGTTCACAGAGAAGAAAGTAGAATGGTGGTTCCCAGGGGCTGGGGGCAGAGGGAAATGGAGAATTGTTTAATGCGTATAGAGTCAGTTTGCAAGATGAAAAAGTTCTGGAGATGCACTGCAGAACAACGTAGATACATTTAACACTACTGGACTGTTTACTTTAAACGGTTAAGACGATAATTCACCAACTCATGTAAAAGTCAGGTGTGAATGGCAGAGGTCCCAGATGAAACGATCAGTCCTCGGCTGTAGGCTTTTCTTTTTTCAAAAAAATAAAAAATAATAGTCACTCAAATCCATTTTAAGCTCTCTGATAGCAGGGACCGCCTCTCATGAAACAGGTGTCCACTGGCATTGGCAGGTGGAAGATCTGTGAATGAGATGCTCCTACAGGAAGTGCCTGCTTTCATGCCTGCCTGCAACGACCTACTTAAGCCCGGGTCGCTTCTGATAGATATACCCCACAACTCCTCTGTGCACTGAGTTAGTTATTTGTCTCCCCTCTCGCCTGTGTTCCTAATAGAAAGCCCAGTCCTTGGCCAGTGCCCCCGGAAGAACAGTGGTTCAAGGGCACAAGCACCAGAGTCAGAACTTGGTTCAAATCCCAGTTCCCTCAGTCCCTACCAGTCCTCACCTTCCCAAGCCTCAGCGTCCTCATCTCTAAAGTGAGGGGTAGGGCTTCCCTGGTGGCGCAGTGGTTGAGAGTCTGCCTGCCGATGCAGGGGACGCGGGTTCATGCCCCAGTCTGGGAAGGTCCCACACGCCGCAGAGCGGCTGGGCCCGTGAGCCATGGCCGCTGGGCCTGCGCGTCCGGAGCCTGTGCTCCACAACGGGAGAGGCCACGACAGTGAGAGGCCTACGTATCGCAAAAAAAATTAAAAAAATTAAAAAAAAATAAAGTGAGGGGTAACAGTACCAGGTTGTTGAGAGGACTCAGTGAGAAGGCACCTATGAGACACGGGGCCAAGCACACAGTCAGCACTAACGTGGTGGCTGTTACTTGTAGAGTCCCTAACACTGTATCCAGCGCAATTAATAAATTTTTTTTTTTTTAACGGTAATGTCCATTCAAAACTATTCAACAAAATGGCAGCTGTGGCTTCCAGGCCCAAGTGAAGCAGTGGCGGAAACTTTCAACAAATGCAACAGTCATACTTGGTTCACATGAATCAAAACACCTCTTAAGAGCAGAGGAAGTGGCCCCGGGGCCTCAGGAAAAGTGGGCAATAGCATGTGGGCAAGCTAAAGGGCCTACGTCCATCCGCCACTCCTCAGCAGTACAAATACACACTCAAAGCAGCTCTACGAAAGGATATAATCACACCTTAAGAAGGAAAGAAATCCTGACACAGGCTACGGCACGGGGGAACCCTGAAGACATTCTGCTGAGTGAAATAAGACGGTCACAAAAAGACAAATACGGTCTGCTTCTACTCACAGGAGGTGTCTAGGGTAATGCAAACCATGGAAACAGATTGTGGAAAAGCCAGGGGCTGGAGTTAGAAGAAAATGGGGAGCTGTCACCTAACGGGTAGAGCTTCAATTTTGCAAGACGGGCAAGTGCTAGAGACTGGCTACACGACAGTGTGAATATACTTAACACTACTGAGCTGTACACTGAAAAATGGCATTTTTTAATATGAAGATGGAAATTGTTATATTGTATGTATTTCCCCACGATTAAAAGTTAAATGAAAAATTTCAAAGGATCGCAACAATCTCATCTCAGATGGTTCTGGAGGAGGAACTGAGGCCAGCACAGGAATGTGATGCCGTGTCTGACCAGATCAGTCTGGTGGCCTTAGAACGAGTCACGCAGAATCACAGGGTGAACCAGCCCAGGCCCCAGGGCCTTTGAACCTGCAGGGTCCCCTGTCCCTCCTCAGTACCACTTTCCCCTTTGCCACCATCAGAGGTGACAACATCAGGCCCTCACGGCTCTGGGCCA
Organism: Neophocaena asiaeorientalis asiaeorientalis; assembly: GCF_003031525.2. Lineage (NCBI taxonomy): Eukaryota > Metazoa > Chordata > Mammalia > Artiodactyla > Phocoenidae > Neophocaena > Neophocaena asiaeorientalis. The sequence continues at coordinate 8,913,875 of NW_020172779.1, forward strand.
CACGTGCCTCCAACCGAAACAGGAATGCAATTTCATGTTTGCAAATGCAGGGCACGGATCCACCAGACCAAATATGAAGACGCTCAGCGTACAAAGGAGCATGCAAACACTGTGCCGAGGCTGTGTCAGAAGGCTCTGCACTGTCCTAGGCTTGAGTCTGCAACACGTGACTCCAGGGCAGTGAACTGCACACAGAGCCATGTTCGTGTGCCTCTGGGCTGACTGGGAAGCTGGTGGAGGTTAAGAACACGGCCTCAGGCACCTTCTCAGTCCGTTTGTGTCGCTGCTGCTGCCACTGCTGCAAGTGTGCTTGGTCTTGAGCAGTAAAAACACACCATCAGCATTGCTCCGTTACGTGGGCTTAGCCCACCGATATGCCTCAGTATGTCCTGACATCCTGCCCCCACATGCCAGCGCTGGGCACGGGAGGTATAGAAACAAGTAAGGCCATCCCTGCTGCCAAGAGTCTGTGGTCTCCTAAGAGCATTAGATACGTAAGTTAGTGGGCACCTGTTCCTCACAGGTACTATGATGCACCAGAGAGACATGAAAGGAAGAAGATGGAATAAATGGATCCGGTGAGCACCCCTCCCCCCGCCAATCCTCTAACACTCCCTTTCTGAGTCTGAAGTGATTGCCGCTGCTGCTAACACCTGGGAGAGAATTAAACTCTTTCTCAATTCACCCCTCGAGCAATAAGGCATTTTGCTGTTGAAATCTTGATTGCTTTTTCATTTCAGATTTTGAGCTCCTTTAGGAAAACAGGGATTGATTAGCAAACAATCAGATTAACTCGCAGAAATCCACACCTAAGGACTAGCATTTCATCGGCTCTCTGCCTGCAGCAAATCCTAAAGTTTTTCCAATCAGGATTATGTAAGTAGGCGGCCCACAGCTGGAAAGGCACTCTCCGCTCAGAGTGAGGGCAGGGTGTCTCCTTCAGCCTTCAAAGTCCGTGCCTAATGTTCTTCCCAGGATTCCTTCCCAGAACACTGGTGGCAAAAAGATGCTTTGCAGGCGGCCTGGGCATCCAGTGAGGGCTTCCTCCCTGCTGTGAGAGGTAGTGATGTGGCTGCCACGCAGCCTAGAAACATCGGGAGACCAGCAGCTGCTGCCACGAGGTAGGGGTCCCGTGCCTCTCCCTTCCATTTGCAGGAGAACGAGTACCCACCAGAGGGCCAGTAGGGTCCCAGAGAGTCCCCACGCAGGTCGGGAGGGAGCAGACATTCAGGCGCAAATGCCATTAACTCCCTGAACCCACTTACTTAAATTTTCCTGGCCGGTCAATGATAGAAGACCTAAAATTCAGTTCTTCTACTCCTTAGGAACGAGAGAACCAGGGGAGCTGGGAGGATCCTTGAAAAACCATCTGGTACTTCAGAAGGGATCTTGCCTGAACCAGAGATTTGCAGAAGAGTACCTTTTAAGCAGCAAAATGCTATTTAGATTTGAGATGTTTCAATGGAGAAAAGAGGTCCAGCTCTGGCCGGAGCGGGTGGGGACGTGGGAGGGTTCTTTGCAGACACCATTCTCCACCCCAAGGGCCTGGGCACCCTCCAAGAGCGCACCCACCTGACAATGCCACTGAAAACCAGAGCATACCCGAACTTTAGAGACCTCTGAGATTTAAAACAAAACAAAACAAAAGGGCCATTGGCAACGACGTGTTACAATTCCTGCTTGGGACAGCAATCTCATGCTAGGCAACGCATATACTGTATTTCTAGTATTCATGTCAACGTTTGTGGTGGGCATGAATATTCCCATCACAGATGAGGAAAATAAGCTACAGAGACTACAGTGATTCCAAGAGGTGGCCTGGTGCTTTATCCCTCACCCTGCCCCCAACTCTATTTTTGGAAGGGGGACTCTTTACATACGCTAAGCGTGCTCTCTCAGTCTTGTATAAGTACCATGTAAAAGTACTCCTTCCAGACAGACTACTATCTAAACACTTCCTCTAAAACATTCTCAGGCTGCCTGTGCACAGAAAAGGTAAGTAACCTGCCACAGGTCACACAGCTAACATGCAAGGGAGCTGGCCTGCAGATCAGAGTCTGTGCCTCCAAAGCCCATGCACCTTCCATCAGACCCCACTGCTTCTCTAACTGAAATCCCTAGGGCTGCTGACCAGGCCTCAGGGGAAGCTAAGGAGGACCAGTCACCACTCCACTCCGTACCAATCTTTCACATGTGAGAGGACAAGTACCCAAAACACACTCTTCTGCTTCACAACGTTTCTGGCCTCCGTTCATGCAGAGAGGAAGCGGCAGCCACTGCGTCGTTGCACATTATCACAAGACAGGTTTCCAAAGATGACGTCAACGGGACAGAGTCTGAGTGCCAAGCTTTTCATATTTAATCTGCAGTTGACAAAACAAATGCCTGGGCAGCTGGCAGAGCAGACTCGGTGACCCTGCTAAAACCACACTGCCTTGTACGTGTTGTGAGCAGGTGGAGGGACAGCAAAGAGGCGCAGGAGCCCGCTGTCACTCCTTTCATTCCCAAGGGGACTCCAAGTACGGGGTTCCCGGCACAGCCTTCCCCGAATCGGCTCTGCGATGACCCTGGTCCCCAGCAACCTTCATAAGTCAGCAGCGTGCTCACCCACAGCACCACAGACGTGAGGCAAGAAGAAGAGGCTCCCCCAGACACAAGGGACAAGGACGGTAAAGCAAACAAGCCCCCCAAAGCATCGGCTAATAATAAGCATACTGAAATACGGTTCTAATGACCAACGTAAAAGGGAACAGATGTGATACAGTCTCGGGTTTAACAATGACTTTTGCACACCCTCCAAGTCGTTCCACGACAACAGATTTATAACATTTGGGATAAAATGGCTGGAAAATGTAAAGATGAAGTGCTTTGCTCCAAATGATTTGGACAGATGCTCGCTAAATTGGTTTATTGCAAATTTCCTTGTACGCGGTTAACGGGAGGTAATTAGTATGCATGGGAGGAGGATTTCACCTGAATTTCATAGAGTTGACATCTATTAAAGTCAACAGACAGAAAGGCAGAGCTGTGAATGTTCTTTTAAACTGGCACCTGAGAGTCTTTGCAAAAAACAATCGGCACCAACTGCCAACACACACGTTCCAGACGCCAGGCTTCCCAGCAGCTCCCAAATACCCCGTCCTCCCTTCCCCTTGTCTCTCGGCCTCGGTACACGCCGTTCCCTCCGCTGGGACTCTGCCCTGTCTGCCGGCGTCTGTGCCCCCGTGTGACCCTGTCTGGGTGTCACCGGGACTGAGCAGTACTCCGGGAGCTCTGCCTGCAAGTGGCCCCCTCTCTGCTTGATCTCTGCGCCCATCACACACCGTCCTGCCACTGCTCCTTCACGGTGTCTCCTCCGTCAAGACTAGGCTTCTTGCAGGTGGGACTCCTGTCCATTGCACAGTGCCCGGCATGGGCAACACTCAAAAGATATTTGCTGAATAATGGAAACCGGGAAGCTGGGAACGAAGAAATCACTTGGGAAATGGTGGGTGATGGTGGTGGGGTTCGTTAAAGCCAATGGGAACGCAAACAAATTCACACAAAATAGATCTGGTTTCTCTCTTCAGACTTGCTTCAAAGGACTTTGACATCTCTAGCTGGTTAGATATTAAGTACCACAGAGTTTATTAGACTCATGGAACTGGAAGGGATCCTCAGTCACGTGGCCCAGCATCTGTATAATGCAGGAAACGTGTCTGCTTTGCTCCCAAACACACCACTGATGCTCTGTTACCCTGGGAGACATTTCTCCCCCAAAAAGCCATCCACTGCAAGCCGAGAATAACAGTACACACATTACAGCCGAATTCTTTTCTTCCCACTGCTTCAGCTTTCTCTCTGCTTGTCCTCTCCAACAGATGCAAAGACACTTGGGAGTTAGGGCTTCATACCCACAGCTGGGCACGTGTGTCCTCAGGAAAATGGCATGGAGCAGTCTTCTGAAAGGGACAGCTTCTGCTCGTCCCCTCTAGGTAAGGCACTCAGGGAGGTCATCGGGCCAACTCTAACTCCCAAGGGTGCTTAGCAAGGTCTTGGCGTGCAGTGGACACTCAAAATATTTCACAGTTGGTCTTTACCAACATCAATCCAATGTCAACCACACACCTTCCCTTTCGAGGTCCTCAATTCCTTCCCCTTAAATTCCCATCAGGCAGAGCAGGACGAAGCACTTTCTAGGACTCACCTAAAGCTAATTCAGTCAACCAGTTTTAGAGCAGAGTCTGTGTGAGGACAGACATTACAGCGGCAAGAACGGCTGGCTTGTGCATACAGCAATAACACTCCCAGAATTTCCAGACATCGTTTCTTCTGCCTGCTTGCAAAATTAAATTAAAAAGCAGAACAGGGCTTCCCTGGTGGCACAGTGATTGAGAGTCTGCCTGCCGATGCAGGGGACACGGGTTCGTGCCCCGGTCCGGGAAGATCCCACATGCCGCGGAGCGGCTGGGCCCGTGAGCCATGGCCGCTGAGCCTGCGCGTCCGGAGCCTATGCTCTGCAACGGGAGAGGCCACAACAGTGAGAGGCCCGCGTACCGCAAAATAAATAAATAACCCAAAAAACAACAACAAAAAAAACAGAACAATGGGATTTCAATGCCTCACCGAGCTCTGAGAGGGTAAATGAAACACTATCTTGAATGGCTGGTCAGGGAATACGGTTTCTCCTATTGAGCTCGGCTGTCTAGTTCAAAGGCCGTCCTCGCCCACATTCCAGCCCTTTCCCGGCATCCCTCTGGAGAATCAAGACAAGAGAAGGCAAAAAAAAAAGGAAAAAAAGAAAAGCACAGCCACCCTGACCACCTGGAATCCCTTCACCCATAAAGGCAACTTCTATCAAACCATCTTCCTTCCCACACGCTCCTTTCTTCCCATTCCCCACCCAAACCCACAAGGAAAGAAAACACTGACGCCACTGCAATCACCATGACTCTGACCTTTAAACGTTTAACCAGGGATCTATTTTTTTAAGGGCCCAATAAAAAGGCAGGTGATTTGTTTTCAACATGAGTCACAAAATCCCCGCAGTGAAATAATTCAATTAAATATTTAAAGGCCTTAGGTTTTGTTTGAGGCACTGCTGATGGCTGTGCCGTGTCAGCGCTGGCCATGGTCTCACGAGTGAAGTGGTCGGCCCCAGGAAAGGAGAGGGGCTCAGGGGAGGGCGGGCTGCCCTACACCAGAGCTGGGAAGCAGGCTCGGGGGTGGGAGCAGGGCCAGCACTGTAGCATCATCTGTCGATAACACAGAAGCAGAGGTCGTGACCTCTCATGGACTATTTCCTATCGCTTTTCCCAGAGAAATCCTTCTTAGCCCTTGGAGGGACACCAGGATTCTCGAGGGGGTTCTTGGCACTGAACTGTACGGTTTAGGATTTGGTTGGGTTTTGCTTCTCTGGGGTGATGTGCTACCATGAGCTGGCTTTACTCTCTCAGTTCAAAAGACCCTCCCTGACTGGAGTCGCAAGAAAATAAGGGGAGGGGGCCTAAGGGCAAGGTCAGAGTACAGACACACACACACACACCATCCCACTACAAGAGTAAGAACAAGCCAACCTACTTGCCTTTATCAGTCCTTTCAGGAGCTGACGTCTTGGGTATTAGGGGAAGCATCCAAGTGATACCTAATCCAGAGAACTGTTTCATCTGAAGGATTCCAGTCACAAAAGACTCCCCAAACTACTCAATTTAGCTGTTACAGGGTATGGTTACCTTATGGAAAATGTTTAACTTCACACAGATATTTACCCTTCTTACAAAGAACGCAGGGGACTAAACTGCATGTGTTCATACGTAGGTATTAAGCTTGTCATATTTCCCCCAGATAATTTCCATTAAGGTACTGACCCATCATCTTCACAGGTGGCAAATACTGAAAGGCTGAAATTATTAGAAAACGTGGTTTAGGCTCAATTCCGTGAACACCACATCTCCTTTTTACCCAACATAAATAAATCCAGCACCCAAAATAGTTTGGTGCCCTGACCTCCCAAAACCTCTCATCTGCACAGTGAATTTCTGCTGAATTAACAAATCGGCCAGAAAGCAAAATTTATAATATCAACCATCCAGTTTAAGCATTTGGCTTAAAAAACAAAATCAAACAAATAAAAAGCACCTAAAACACAGAAACACCTTCCAAAATATATGTTGCCATCTTGTCCTTCCCTGAGAAGATAGGAAACTCGGCCTTCTCTCGTCAGCTCATCAGAGCTGTCAACCATTGCTTCCCTGGGTGAATGGATAAGTGCTGCTTAAATCAGCTTAAAACAAAGGGGAGAGATTTCCTTGCAGGCCCCACTGAAGCATGCTAGTCAGCACTCATGCACAGAGTCGAGAAAACTCATCAGTGTGCAAAGACCTGTACAGACAAAAGAAGAACAAGACAGCCCTGCTCCCAAGGACTGGATCCCAGAGTAGGGGAGATGGGAGCCCGCACATACTGTTTCACATGAGCTACGAAAGAGCTCCAAAGCGATGGCAACGGAGCGCCATCTTTCGGAGCAGGGCAGGGCCATAGCGCAAGATTTTCTGTCCACGTTGCGGAAGGGCCGGTGAGAGGCATGGACCAAAGTTCAGAGGGGAGGTGACCCAAAGCAGTCTAGACTCAGGGGGTGATGTGACAGAGAGAGAAAAAAAAGGAAGGGATGGGTATGGGAGGGCTGCAGGGAGCAGTATCTGTTCACCCTGAGAGCGGAGGGTGATGAGCGAGGCAGGACCAGGAATGGAAAGTAAGTTTGACATCCAAGGCGCAGGCAACCTCGACTGGGAGTTCTATGAACAGACACGGAAATCAAGAGGTGGCAGTTTGGCTTGGCTGAGTCTCGGGTGCCACTGGGAGGGCCAAGTATCCCTGTATTGTGCCAGGTGTGTTGATGGCGCTGAAGTAGATGCCTGTCCGGATAAATGGAGACCAACCAGCAGACAGCGGGAGGAGACTGCAGGCTGACCCAAAGGGGTGGACTGGCCCAGACCGGGGAGGTGTGGGCACGAGAATGAACGAAGCCCTCACCCAGAGCTGTTCCCTACCCTCCACCTGACAAATGGCAGATGTCTGGCAAATGCCTGGAAACTTCCTGACACTCAGCTCCTTGTCCTTGTTTCATAGATAAATGCTATAAACGACACGGCCACATTTCCCCGATAGATACCTCAGCGGCTGGAAGAGCACGGAGGCCCCCAATCTGTCGGGGCCTGGGTATGTGGATTTCAGATCCAAATACGCAAATCATCCCCTTTTAGGGGAAATGGTTTTCTGGGCAGGACTTGGGGCTTGGGAGCCAGAAAGAAGAGTGAATGAGAAGGCACATGCGAACGGCTGTCCTCTTTGTTGGGCAGAATCAGACTCATGTCCGGGCTCGGCCTCCTGCTAGTTATGCGACCCTGGGAAGGATTTCTCTGGGCCTCGGCGTGCTTGTCAGCAAAGTGGGCCTTTTAAGATTCTACTCAGGGAACATATGAGATAAATCACCTGAGAATACACTACAAAATGCAAAGACCTCCACAAGAGCAAGTGGCAGAATCCTTCTAATCTTTGCATTGAACCTATCACAATAATTCTGACTCATTCTTATAGGCCGGAGTCCAGTCCAGAGAAATGAACGTGTGGTAGAGAACTTAAGGATAATAATAAAACCCAAATACACACAGAAAAACTGCAGCTTTGAGAACCACTGTGAAAGGCACTTAAATGCTCCAGCTGCAAGCGCAGCTATGCCGCCTTCTTTAAACACATCGAGTTTTCTTTAATTTCTTAATGAACAGACTCCTAGGCGCTGCTACAGAACAGGAAGGCTACACATCCATTTTCATGAGCAAACCCTCGTACACAGCAGTGTGTCCATCCAAGAAATCCAGATGACAGGATTACATCCGGGCAATGTCCCCAGTGCCCGCCTGCACCTCCCAGGGGGCTTACAGGGTCAATTTTCCATAGTGTGTGCCTTTGATATAAGCAAAATGAGCACCCAGTACATGCAGGGTACTGTGCAAAGCCTGACGTGGACAGGAAGGGGGAGGCTGAGATTCAAAGCCCATTCTGACTCCAGGGCCAGGGTTCTCCAGCAAAACACTATGCTGACAAGGAGGAGGAGGATGATGACGAGAATGACTGAAGGGACCAGACAAAGGCCAAACCACAGCCAATCTGAAGGGCTGCAGGAGAGGAAGTTGGGGTGCATGGATCTTGCAGAAGTAGAATAATTTCTCACTACACGGAGCCTTTCTAATGTTTCACTGGTTCTTTTCTGGAGAACCTTCTGCATGCATTCTACATGCGTTGGTCCAGACCACGGACAGCTTTTCAGCTGCCTTTTCTGCCAAGATGCTTGAGCTAGAAAACAATCCCATATCCCAGGCAGCCCCAGTCAAAAAGACCTGAGAAGCATGAAGTCCAGAAATTAGCAATCTCAGCCACAGAGCAGGGGGTCATAGGAATCTAGTGTGATTCCATTCCATGAGGCAGTGTTTATGGGAAGCACTCCTCCTGCCCTTGGAAAAGAGGTGATGAGATGTACCTGATCACAGGATAGGGTGGTTAGAAATGACCAAACACTCAGTGAGAACAGATCAGAGTGCCCTGCAAATTCCGCCTGGGATATCTGGCTGCAGGTTTCTTCCTCTGGGCGTGGCCCCAGCCTCTGCTCCAGCAGACAGAAGAGAAAGGAAGCAGGGATGGCATCTACATGGTGATGGTCGCAGGGGCTGGTGCATGCCGCCCTGGCACTAAGGTCCCCCGAGGCATCTCCCGGTCACTGTGGCTGACGAGCCAGCAGTTTGTTCCCAGCCCCTGGCCAGCCTGCACACCTGGAGTCGGAGGTGAGCCCATCACAGGATACTGCTCCACCCCTGGGGTCCCCCCAACATTCCCGTTCACCAGGTCAAAGTTCGCACAGAGAAAACTTTCCAGGGCCTCAAGAAGCTGTCAGCCGGTTCTCAAAAGAGAAACTGAGGCTATGTTTATCCTCTCTCCTGGCACCTCTGATGGCGTCTTCACGGTGCCTTCGGGCTACCTGAAGACCCGGAGTCCTCTTAAACTATCTAGAGCTGGTTCCATTAAATTATTTAAGTGAGTGCTCAAAGGATGAGGGCTGGCGATCAGGGAGAAACTGGAGCCCAATCACTGCATGAGCTAACACTTCTGGGCTCCACTGCATGCACTGGGCACTCGACACTTCCCCTTCTCCACAATCCCACAAGGCAGGCACCTCTACTTGATAAAGAAGGAGACTGAGGCTCACAGAGGTGGTCACTTCACCAAGGTCACAAGATGAGAATGTGTTGGAGCAAGGATTCAAACCGGGGCTGTCAGGTCTCAAAACCCCATTCTCAACTCCTCCAAAACACAGAGCTGCAGCCAAGGAGAAGAGGTGACATGGGACCAGGAAGACAGGAAGGTGCCAGGAATAAGTCACAGAGAAGGCAGGATGTGATCAGAGCCCTAGCGGCACCGTGGGTCCCCCAGGGACCGCCCAGGGGGTCAGGTAGGGAGTTGAGAGGCCTCGGGTGCCAGCCTGAGGTGTCTGAATTTCCACAGGTCACAGAGAGCCAGGGAAAGAAGACCGGGGAAGCCACATGAGCCGCACTTTAGGAAAAAAAAAAATCGCCATTTCCTAGGGATAGAACTACCCGATGGATAGAACACTAGCTGTGGTGCAAGGTACAGGACAGGCCCCTAAAAGGAGCAGAGGCTAAAAGCCTGGCAGGGGAAGAGGGGTGCTTCCCATCACAGGCAGCAAGTCTGAGCTCCATCAACCTTGCCGCCCCTGGCCTTCTCACTCCTGGATCATGCTCCCAGTACACAGCTCCAATTATCTGTTCCAATTAAACCACTGCCACAGGACACCAGATCCAATGACACAAACCAGCAGCAGGATGCGTACCCAGCCCCGGGCTGGCATTTATGCCCCTGAGTAGCAGGAAGGCTTCATCTCCAGCTCCCCACAGCTCGCCCGAGGAACCTGGGACCGTAGGTGAGCCCAGCGGGACCACCACCTCTGTCCCCCACAGGCCCGCACAGCTGGGGCTCTGGAAAAGGGCTAGAAGACACCGCCGGCAGGACCTGGAGAAGACAGGGCTCGCTCACCTTCAAGTCCACTGTCCTGGGCAAGGAGGCTTTCGGGATGCCAAAAGCAATGGCACCAATCCCAAAGGGGGTTCTTTCCCCACTGACAAGAGCAATTTACAGAACATCCAAGTTCCAAGTGTTTTGTTAGTTCACTAATAGACTCCTGAGCTTGGGTGTCTACAGTGGGCCAGAAACTGTGAGAAGCACTGGATATAATTTCATTTAATCCTCACTCATGGCAACCCTCGGAGACGAGTGTTACGTTACCCACCTCCTTCCATTTTATTATTTATTTATTTAATTTATTATTTATTTTTGGCTGCATCGGGTCTGAATTGCGGCACGTGGGATCTTCCGTTGAGGCATGCGGGCTTCTCTCTAGTTGTGGCGTGCGGGCTCCAGAGCACGTGGGCTCCCTAGCTGTGGCGTGCAGGCTTAGCTGCCCTGCAGCACGTGGGATCTTAGTCCCTGGACCAGGGATTGAACCGGCGTCCCCCGTATTGCAAGACAGATTCTTAACCAATGGAGCACCAGGGAAGTCCCCACCTCCATATTAAAGATGGGGAAACTGAGGCTAAGAGAAAGTTGCTGTATGTGGGTCAACCCAGGATTCAAATCCAGATAGGGTCTAGCTCCAAAGTCTGTCCTTCAGGTCCCATTACACCATGGCACGTTCTGGAAGGAACATGCATAGATTTCGTGTCATCCTAGACTATCTAAAGGAAAGTTTTATCCACCAAGAGGGCCCACGGGGCAAAAAGGGCAAAGGACAGTTAACATACACGGAGAGCTCAGGAGCCAGGCCAAGGCTTAAGCTCTATACACACGTTAATTTATTTTAGTTCCTCTAGCAAACTTGTGAGGAGGTACTATTATCATGCCCATTTTACAGACGAGGAAACTGAGACTCAGGGCAATTAGGTCACTTAAAGTGACAGAGCTTAAGAAATGCTCGAGCTGGGTACTGAGCTCTAAGGGTACCTGACTCTGACACCCAAGATCTGACCACTGAGCCACACTACAGCTAGATTTTGTGTAAGCCCCTCCCCAAAACAGACCCCAAGTACAAGCACCGACGTTCCCAGTTGCTGAGACAGACAAGCGCCTCCGATGTAAGTAGCCTCCTGTCCTGGTGGAGGTTGGGCAGGCATTGTTTCCATCCCAACCCACAGAGAGCCTGACTGAAGAGTGGGTCCTTTCTCCCAGAGAGCACAGCGCAAGGCCTCCCCAACACCCTGGAAGAACAAGAGGTCTCCCTAAGTGAATCATCCGGACAACTAAAATTCCCTCTGTGAGCATCGTGAGCCTTCATCTTCATTTTTTTTCTTTTTTTTTTTTTTGGCGGTACGCAGGCCTCTCACTGCTGTGGCCCCTCCCGCTGCGGAGCACAGGCTCCGGACACGCAGGCTCAGCGGCCATGGCTCACGGGCCCAGCCGCTCCGCGGCATGTGGGATCTTCCCGGACCGGGGCACGAACCCGTGTCCCCTGCATCGGCAGGTGGACTCTCAGCCACCGCGCCACCAGGGAAGCCCCATCTTCATTTTAACTATGAGTTTTTTAAAAACACATTGCACATATTATACCATCTGTCAACACAGCCATCGAGAGCCAAGCAGGCCCGTTACACAGATGGGTGTCATTCACTCAGGGAAAAGGTGACTCGGGGATGGAGCAGGGGCAGAGCATGAGACCTGGAAGCTGAGGAAGGGGAAGGACTGGGAAGAAAAAGGACGAGAGAGGTCACTGAGAGTTTTCATTATTTTGATTTTCTTTTTATTTATTTATTTTTGGCTGCGTTGGGTCTTCGTTGCCGCACGGGCTTTCTCTATTTTGAGAGCGCAGGCTCAGTAGTTGTGGCGCACAGACTTAGTTGCTCCACGGCATGTGGGATCCTCCCGGACCAGATCCCGAACCCGTGTCCCCTGCATTGGCAGGAGGACTCTTAACCACTGCACCACCAGGGAAGCCCCTGATTTTCAAAGATGTCACATCTACGATCTGATTTCTCCCCACAATTCTAAGGAAGGAGGAGCAAGCAAGGACTGATGTCCTTGGTTTACAAATAGTGGAATTGAGCGTCAAAGAAATTCAGCCACATACCAGGTGGTACAGACACTGGCTATACAACGGGACCCACGGACCAGCAGCAAGACCTGGGAGCCCTAGCTGCAGACCTCCTACATCACGGCCTGCATCCCAACAAGAACCCCAGTGGTTTGCAGGCACTTTCAAGTTTGAGATATGCTAGTCTAGTGCACAGGCTCTGAGGTCAGAAAAATCTGGGTTCCGGTTCCAGCAACACTACTCACTGGCCGTGTGACTTAGAGCAAGCTATGCAGCCCAACAGGCCTGAACACTCGCATCTGTAAAGCAGTACTTATTTACAAGGCAGTTGTAAGAAGTAAACAAAATAATGCAGGTAAAGCACTTAGCACAAAATCATTACCCGCCCCCCAAAATAGCAGTGAGCTCTGCTATTGCCAACATTTAAGGGTAGAACTCAAGTCACCACATCCCGCCTCTCATTACTTTCACCCTTCGGGAAACTTCTGGCCATGGCACTCCAGAACCTGCCTGGTAGTTTGCAATGTTCTGCCACCCACCACGGTGTTCTTAAATACACAATTTAACACAGCATCATCAGCGAGATAAAGCTGCCAACCACACTTGGAGCCAAAGACCCACTTGTGTAAGGAAGGGAAAACAGTGACTAATGGTGGCACTTAAACATCTCGTCAGCCAGCACCACAAGGCTTTGCCCTTGAGCCTAAAGCACCTCACATACCAGGCACTGAGGTCAAAGGCAAGGAAGCCGGGGGACGGGGCAGGCTGGCGCTTCTGGACTCTGATTCCAGGTGAGTTGCCACAGCTGGGGGCCCTGAGGACACGGTCACTACCTTGACCCAGGAATCTCCCCATTGACACAAAATGTCCTTTACTTCAGGGCCAGCAAACGCAAGACACACAACACGTGAGCCCTTGCAGACACCAAAGGCACGTATGAAGTAAAGGTTTTGTCTACACAACAGGGTCCCAACACCTCTGTGCAGGTCAGAGCCTGTCCCGGGCAGCTGGCCGTTACCCCGCTCACAGCCCTGCTTTTCCCCTGGGCCTCACCAGGCACTTGGCCTCGAGTCCTGGTCAACTCTTACCTGTCCCTCACTCATCTCAAGGCTCCCCAACTGTGTCCTAAGATGTCTCTGGCTCCATACCGTGCATTTCACTCCCAAAGGCTCCCGGGTCTACCAGCTTCTGTCTCTTCCCAGCTCAAACCATTTGCAGCACCACTCTCGTCTTTGTCAACCTCCTACAACAGATCCTGCCTCATTGGGCCCTACTGCTTACAGAATAAGACCCAGGGTTCTCCAGAGTCAAAGGCAGCAAAGCTAAGGCTCCCATCACTGCCCGACCACCCACACCCAGCCTCCTGGCCTCGCCCCTGAGATAAACAGATCTGGAGTTGACCCGTGGTGATGGTTGTCCTGCAGGTTTGGTTTTAACAGAAGGTAAACAGAACAGCGAGGAAGAGGTAAGGAGCTGACTCTCCACGCTGCCCTTTATTAGCGCGCACACACCACAAACCAAAGTCAGCAAAAAATAGGCTGGATCTTGTTACCAACTGGAAATTTCTCCAACCAAGGGGCTGTTGCTGTCTTAGGAGCCAACACTTTAATAAACCTACCGTTGGTCAGAAACTTTTGGGAACTCACATTTAAGAACAGCATTCAGAAACAGGTTTATAAGTAACTTAAGAAAACCCGTTTCTGCGACTGTTTCACGGTCATATGCACGTTCTGATCGTAAGCGGTACTGAGCAGCTTTGTCACCCAACCTGGTACCAGGACTTGGCTCCAACCATTATTGGAAAAATTAGGTCTGATCTCAGTGGGGTACAAAGTTACCACGGTGGGGACTTCCCTGGTGGCACAGTGGTTAGGAATCCACCTGCCAGTGCAGGGGGCACGGGTTCGAGCCCTGGTCCGGGAAGATCCCACATGCCACGGAGCAACTAAGCCCGTGCGCCACAGCTACTGAGCCTGCGCTCTAGAGCCCACAAGCCACAACTACTGAGCCCTCATGCCTACAGCCCGTGCTCCGCAACAAGAGAAGCCACCGCAATGAGAAGCCCGCGCACCGCCATGAGGAGCTCCCACTCGCTGCAACAAGAGAGAAGCCTGTGCACAGCAACAAAGACCCAACGCAGCCAAATATAAATAAATAAATTAATTTAAAAAACAAAGTTACCACAGTGAATGGTTTTAAAGTAATGTTTGTTGATTCCAATTCGATATTTGTGTAGAGTTCTGATGGTAGTTCTAGAAATGGTTCCCTGGAAGATCTGAGTGAAGTTAGTTGCCGAGAGCAATTAATGCGATGACTGCTCTCACACTTCCAGGTGTGATCCCGATCCAAATTTAGGTATTAAAGTAGACATTCATCAAAAGGACAAAATAGCCATAACCTTCTCCAGGTAGCTTCCTTTGAGACCAGTAAGAAGGATACTGTATAGGCCAGTCCTTCTTCTAAATGAGATGTACAAAGTTCCAATGACCCCTATGTTTCTTTGTACTTTCCTTCATCATCCTTTCAAACCACATTGTATAAATATTTACAAATACGAAGAGATCTCCACCTGTCACCAAGGACACACCCTTTACCAAAAGGGTTATGACAACTGGAAAATGTAAGTCACCAGCCTGATTTCTGTGATCAGCTAACTAGAGCCTTCACATTTTCCTTGATCTAAATCCCTTTTCTCCCCTGTTGCTAAAAACAACAACTGGCAGATGTACAGTCCATGCCCTTGGTATTCAGTTAGTGGTCCCTGGGTCAGGGGCCCCAGCATCCGGGAGCTCCACAGGAATGCAGCATCCCCGGCCTCACCCAGACTGGCTGCCTCAGAACCCGCATTTGACAAGACCCCCAAGTGATGCCTGTGCACAGCAGGGTCTGAAAAATGCTGCTCTATGTGAAAATTCTAAAAGACAGCAAATGATTTTAAAGAGCCCTAATGAATGTTTTGTCTTTACAAAATAATGAACCCTCAACGTTTTGTTTTTGCAAAACAACAAACTCGCCTCTGACTCCGTTTCCTCATTTACTAAAAGGGAACACGGCAGGTTCTCAACCCTGCACAATCTCCCTGGATTTGTGTTAAGTTAATGCTGCATCAGCCTTGCTCAGAGCCTGGAACATAAAAGGGAGCTCCATTAAACGCCCACTTCTTAACCCTCCAATCGTCACTTCTCTCCTCTCCCTTTCTTCCTCTAAGCAAACCTCACTTTGGGGTTGAAAACGAGAAAGATTAAGGAACAGCACTTGAGAGAAGAGGAGGAAACAAACGCACAGAACAAGTCACAGGACACAGCTGCTCTACGTTGCCTCACAAGTCAGTAAAGTGAGAGTATGCTGGTTGTAGCTTCCCCTTCAGACAGCAGATCAACTCCAGTTAGCCCAGAAACATGGCTGCGGTCTCCAAAGTTTAAGAAGACTTGGATTTCTTTCCTAAAATGCTCATCTGTAAATTTACATGTAAACAGAGAAATGTGTAATGCCTGATACATCCCAGCCAAAGGCCCTAACACCGCTGTTCCTATAAAGCCCCAGGTCCCTCTGGCCAGAGTGCAGGAAAATCCTTATCACTGTCACTTATTATGGGTTATCTCCCATCTGCCACGCTAAGTTGCTTGAGGCTGGGGAGAGTGGCTTATTCACCTTTACACCCTCCAAAGCACTGCCAGACCCAGGAGACAGTGGGTGCTCAGTCACTGCTGTTGTGAGGATGTCCTGAAGCTGTTATGGTCTGTACTGCAATTGCCCTATTTCGAGGTGGACTCCACTTACTTTATGCCCCGCCCATTTCTCTTTTGTTCGACTGCTATCATGCTTTCCATCTGGCTGCTAAACAAAATAATGAGGAAGTTTACTTTCTCAGTATTCTCACCTAGGCTAAATAAAATGTCCTGTACAATACACCAAGTATTGAACGAGTCTCTGAGGAAGATCTTGAACACAAAGGTGAGAGGGTCTGTTTGCCAGGCTCCTCAGGCTATGACACAAAGTCCAAAGCAGCCTCAGATACAGGTTCCTGGGTTTATTTGCAGTTACTGGCAGATTTCTTTCTCTCTTTTTTTATTAAACGTGTTTTGAGACTCAAAATGCAAGGAAACTATAACAAAGGTTATTATTAACTCAGGGAGCTTACCTCCAAAAAGTTTTCCAAAGGGCAGCCAATGTGACACGATCATTGTGACAGCTATGACAAATTAAGCTTTATTTGCCCAAGAGCCCTCCCTGTTCATTTAGCTGTGATCACTGAGGCCTCGTGATCCTAGCTGAGGAAATGCACACCCAGCTGTCACTCAGAGCCTCAGAGCTCGCAGACTGAGTCTCCAAGTGTTCCTGTACAACGAACAGAAAGCACCCAAACACCAACACCATTGGGAAGGGCGCCCTCGAGAGGGGGCTGCCTCACATCTCGGTATGTGGGGCTCCATCATGACCTTGTGTGATGGCCTCAGAGCCTCTTTAGAGGAACCAAAGGTCAGCATTTGCTGTGGGCAGGGAGCCAATGGCAACTGACTCTACCGACTGCATGATCTTTCAGGACTTGCTTACATCATTTAAAAATTCAAAGGTATAAAACCTGGAACTAAGATGAGACTTTCCGCTGGTGTCCATGGAAATGGCTAAGGAAGGAAGGATCTTTTAATCTTCTGCTGCATATGCCCTGTACCTTACATGGTCCCCCACTCTGATATCACAACAACCCAGAGAGTCAGACATCTACCCCAAAGACCAGGAAACTGTGGCCCTGCTAAGGCCCCAGAAGTAAGTACCAGGCTCCAGGACTGTCTACTCCAAAACAAGTACACTTGTTCATACTTTCCTAAAGGGCCATCCTGCTCCCTCAAAAAGGAGTTCAGATTAAGGTGGCTAGATTTTAAAATGAATTTATTAATCTAATCCCTCCCAAGTATATATTCTGTGAAAGAGTACAGGGAAACGGGGTAGGAACTAGAGAAGCAAACAGAAGCAAGAGAGGTTTCGGATGGTGACTATAAAGAATCACTCATGGGGGGCTTCCCTGGTGGTGCAGCGGTTAAGAATCCGCCTGCCAGTGCAGGGGACACGGGTTTGAGCCCTGGTCCGGGAAGATCCCACATGCTGCGGAGCAACAAAGCCCGTGCGCCATGGCCGCTGAGCCTGTGCTCTAGAGCCCGCGAGCCACAGCTACTGAAGCCGGTGTGCCTAGAGACCATGCTCCGCAACAAGAGAAGCCACCGCAATGAGAAGCCCGCGCACCGCAACGAAGAGTAGCCCCCGCTCGCCGCCAACTAGAGAAAGCCCGCGCACAGCAACGAAGACCCAACGTAGCCAAAAGTAAATAAATTAATTAATTAAAAAAAAAAAAGCATCACTCACGGCCAGTACCAAATGAGGGATGCATGGGGTGAGGCGCCTGAGTGGGCTGAGGCGGGGATACAAGCCCAAGGAAGCCCTTCTCCCAAGGGGGAAGCAGAGTACAGGGTTGATGGATGGGCTGGTGCGGGGCTTGGTACTGGAGGGTGAGCATCAAACACTTGCAGAAATGCAGGCAGGAGGGGGTGAGAGCATCTGCAAACCTTTGGCCTTGGCCCAGCTGCTGTTTCATGCTGGGGCCTGCAGGAAACAGGTGGTCGTTTCCATTCACATCCTGGCAGGAGTGGAATTTCTGTGTCACATTTGGGCCTCAGATTCTTCACCCAAAGCAGTGTTCTCCTGATGAGCCTTTAAGTGAAGGGGTGATCTGCCTCTGAAAGCTAGAGGGCTGGGTTTCATAGCTACACGTGGGATGCACGCACTTGCTCATTCGTTCATTTCATACAAACTCCGACTGAGCCCAGGTGTGAAGGTTGCTATGGGAACACGAAACCAAATCAGTCTGAACTTGCCCTCAAAGAAAGTCTGCTCTCATAGAAGACTCAGACACAAGTTAGATAAATTCAGGAGGTGAAACAGGTTTGGGACTTTATAAAGGAGACGTATTAATTTCAGTTGGGAGTTAGGACAGCGCTTCCCAAGCTTTACTGTGCATAATAAAAATCACCTGAGAGGGGCTTCCCTGGTGGCGCAGTGGTTGAGAGTCCGCCTGCCGATGCAGGGGACGCGGGTTCGTGCCCCGGTCTGGGAAGATCCCACATGCCGCGGAGCGGCTGGGCCCGTGAGCCATGGCCGCTGAGCCTGCGCGTCCGGAGCCTGTGCTCCGCGGGGGGAGAGGCCACGGCAGTGAGAGGCCCGCGTACAAAAAAAAAAAAAAAAAAAAATCACCTGAGAAACCTCCCCTTCCTTCTCATGAAATTCTGTGATTCCTCTATCTTTTTAGGGCAGAAGACATTGACGTTATGGTATTATCCTTTAAGTCAGAGAATGTAGCCTTTGACAATAAATCTCATAAAGATGTTAATCATAATTTTTTTTAACCTTAGAGAGATCTAAGGAAATTTCAAATGTCATGACTACAAAAGGTTTAAAGATTGAACACTGCTACCCAATGTTAAAGGTCTTTCCCTTTGATCAGTGGAGAAGACATAGTTAAGAAAGTACACGGAAGTATTTGTGATCAAATCCACAACCAAACTGGCCCTTAGAATTCAGTAACGCTGCTGAATGGAGCTTCAAAGGAAGCCCCAATCATCCAAAAAATAAGCTTGGAAAGAGAAGGAATAGAAAAAGGGATCACACTCGGACATTCCATTTTCTAAGTTCCTTCCCTGGAGGAGATCCGTGCCCTCTAGAACACTGTCAGGAAACCGCAGGGTCCATGACGGGATAAGCAGACACCTGCGGTCCCCACAGCCTCGGAGCAGTTCTGGTCTCCCCGGTGCTCCAAGAGAACAGAAAGGGCCACAGAGCTAATTACTACCATTCAAGCATGAAGCTGAAATATCCCCCAAATGCTTCCCTTATAATAACCTAGGAGTTTTTAGATTAACACCCATCATAGACATACTTCCTGCCACTTTGGTCAGGACACAGGAGGGTGACAGGGACCCCGAGGCCACAAAAGAATGAGTAGCAAAGCACAGTGATGCATTTCTTAATCACCGGTGATTATTGCCTTAACGTTAAAAGGAAACAAGTGATAAATATCATGTCGGAAATACAGAAACAGCCCCCACAAGGTAAAGAATTTTAATTAACTGGGAAGGCCACTTTGAATTCATCAAAAGGCTGAACTGGCGATACAAATGGATGTATTAACTAGACATTTTAACAACAAAAAAAGGACTACTATTTTTCAAATGCATATACAGTAATGAGCTAGGTTAAAAGGTGTTGGCAAGCAGAAGTCCGAGCAACCTGCTTTAATGAGGATGTAAAATTCTCACAACAGAACTCTGTAAACAAGCTTCTCTAAAGTGCCATAAAAGCAGATGCTATTAAACAGACGATCTTTCTGATAGTATTAACTTGCCTCACAGATTTCTTTTCTATGTAGTGTTAAGACCGTTACTGTCTAAATGTGCATAAACTTGGGAGCTGGGAAGCCTAATTGAACGAGATTTCTGCTAAACTGCCTGCCCCCCAAAACTAATAATAATAGTGAATGAGATAAACATTATAAAGACAGACTAATATAATAAGCCCATCACACTGAGCTGACATTTAATGAGCACCTACTATGTGAAAGGCTCTTTCACATATACTGTTTACTAGCTGGACCCTTCTCAACTTCAGTGCTGAAGAAGAGCTGTTCATCCCATTTCACAGAAGAGGAAACTGAGTGGCTTCCCTTAGTTCTTACAACTGATCATGCTGGGCTACGAACCCAGTTCTCTCGACTCCCAGGCAGCCCACTCCCTATTCTTTCACCCTCTTGAGCCTATTTCCCACCAAGCAACTGGAGGCAATGCTAAGGAAATGCAGTCACTCTGGGTCAGCAGAAAAACTATCCTGTCTGATGTGACGGTTGTTTGATTATTTTAAGAAGTCAGAGCAGGAAAGGACTCAGAAATTATATACACCCTTTAAACACTTTAACTTAAAACATTCATTCTTCAGTCTTGTGATAAAGGGCCAAGGTCTTTCCTTTCGAGTATGGATCTGCTGTATGGAGGTCTGTGGTCTTTCTAGCAAAAAACCACACCCTGCAATGTATGATTTCAAGTTCCTTTAAGGAGAGTTTCACTACTTGCAAAGAGAAGAATCCTTCTAGATTTTAACCACCACCATCCCCCCACCACCTCACTTAAACCGATTCAGCTCAACCATACCTAAAACACCAGGATTTTTTTTTAATAAGTTGTTTTTCAAGTCTTTCCAAAACACACAATGTAGTTTCAAGAAAAACCATGTCTCTTCACCCTCAGGATTCATCCATTAATATATTTCATTCAATTACATAATTACAAAAAGCAAGTACTAGAGGTAAAAACAACTTTGGGGGACAAAACACAACTAACCAGGAAGCACAGCACACTCTTCTGGAGGGAGCAGATGTGGTAGGGGACAGACAAGGGAGCAATCACACCCCCACTGTGGACCACAGGGAGGGAGGGCAGCATCTCTGCCCACTGGAGGCCAGTTAAGATAGGGTTTGTCACACACACCTGTAAGTGCCTTGGGACAAACACTGGGCGATGCCATCAGAAAGCAGAGCAGTATTCGAGCAGGAGAAAAGGTGAGCCCCAACAAACACGGGTCTAAGTAACCATGACCTTCACAAGCCCCAGGACCTCTGTGAGTCTCAATCCCTGGAATGAGTGGTTAAAACAGTGTTCCTCACGCAGCTGCCACAAAAATTCAATAAGAATATAGAGAAAGCACCCAGCCCCAGCCTTGGAACATAGAAATGCTCGATAATCATGAGCTCCTTCTCTGCCTGTGTACCTTTCTCCCTCAGAGGCTAGCAACGTGCTTCAAAGTTGAAAGCACTGAAGATGGATGGATGGATGGATGGATGATGGACGGACGGACGGACGGACAGATGGAGAGCCAGATGGACAGCTGGTGTGGCGGCAGAACTTTAAAAACCCTTCATTTTAGTAACTTCCTTGGCTCAAACAGCCCAAATAAATGAATCAAGAAGCTATATCCTGAAGCAGAGTTTTCCCCCACCAGAAGGTGAATGAATTCTAATTTCATCAACAACATGGATAAAAGGAAGAGAGGCAAACGGAAGAGAATTCAGAAAGTATCAGTCCCGGATGTTAAACAAAAGAACTGGCTCACTGGTGGATACATCTTTTTTCCCTCTTCCTTCCAATTGCAGTTACTGAGAATGAGGATACAGGAGAATGAGTGTGGTTTTTTTTCAAGGGGCAGAGAAATGCATAGACAACTAAATCCAGCAAAAAGTTAAATTATTTACCTTTTGTTTTCAATAAACAGCATGTCTAAAAAGGTTAAAAGGAAAAGAGTTCCAGAAGGACAACCATGTGGCTTGGTTTCAAGTACAATACTTAGCATTTTATAAAATGCACAGTTAACCGGAAAGATGTTTAAACTCTGAAATGAAGCAGGTACAGAATACACACTTTCTGTGGTGGAAGTGGTATGAATGAAAAAGCAGGCAGAATAGAAGGCCCTAAGCTCAGCACATCTTAAGTTTTTTTAATGGAATCAATCACAGCAGATAAAGCTTTCGCTCATTCTGTAGATTTTTTCTTTTAAACAAAAGCTCAAAGTTCAAGAAGACACACCCAAAATACCTTGGGAGGGGACACTATACTCAGAAGAAAAACATCTCAATTTTAAAAGGAGCCAAAGTCAGCTTACCCTTCTCAGTTTCAGCTAATTCCCATCTTCCTTCCAACAACCCATGTGGGTCTCACTGAGCTTTAAAACTCCAGATATTTCCTCAGCTAGTAACATATGCATTAACCCACCCAATTGGGAAATAATGAGTCTCTTAAGGCAACCTCACTTTTCTTCTACGTAACTTAAAGAAAATATGAAAACAGTCAACGGCCTCTGTTTCTCTAAGCCTCAGTTTCCTCATCTGTGAAATGGGGATAGTGGAACCTATTTCAGACAGCTGTTGTGAGAACTAAAGATACATAACAGACTCAGAACTCCCTGCATAATAACTCCTCAATCCATAGTAGCTGCTATCATTCTTCTGCTCTATATAATTAGCAAAAAAAAAAAGTAAGGATCTTCGATCAATAAACTTGGCAGAGTGAAAAAAACTGCTAACACTTAGTGTAAAGGAGACAACTCTCCATCTAGTGAGAGGGTATCTGGCCAAATCCTTCCAAAAAAAAGCATTTGGCAATAAAGAACAAAAGCCTTAAAAATGCTTGTGCCTTGACTCAGTAATTCTACCTTAGGACTCTAACCTAGGGAAATCAGATATGCCCCCCCAAAAAAAATGCACAGGAATGCTTGCTGTGGCATCATTTATAATACTGGAATGCTGGGAACAAAGATAAAATCAAAGCTGGGAAATGGCTGAAGAAACAGTTGCATGTTCACATGAGTTCATGTTTCTGCAGCCATGAAAAAATTATTACAATATAATGTAAAAATTAAAATCTAGGGCTTCCCTGGTGGCGCAGTGGTTGAGAGTCCACCTGCCGATGCAGGGGACACAGGTTCGTGCCCCGGTCTGGGAGGATCCCGTGTGCCGCGGAGTGGCTAGGCCCGTGAGCCATGGCCACTGAGCCTGCGCGTCCGGAGCCTGTACTCCGCAACGGGAAAGGCCACAACGTTAAGAGGCCTGCGTACCGCAAAAAAAAAAAAAAAGTCTGTACCCCAAACTTAGAGGCTTTATGTGTAATATATTAATATATTTAAAATATTGTGCATTCACACAGTTGAACTATACACATATGCATGTATATATGTATATATATATTTATAGGAAAATATTAGAAGTACAATAAAATATTATGTTAGGTATTTCCAGGTGGTGAAATTAAAGGTTTTTATACATTTGTAAGAGGATAACTGCTCTGTGTTTTTGAAATTCTGTGCAAAGAATTTATTTTAAAAATTAGAAAAAAAGTTATCAAAAAGTTTGTGGGAGAGGGAAGGGGGAGGGGGAGTATAGGGGTAGAAGATTATTAGGTATAAAACAAGCTACAAGGATGTCTTTATTTTACAACATGGGGAATATAGCCAGTATTTTATAATAACTATAAAAAGAGTATAAAAAAAGGTTTTGAAGTGTGTGTGATGGAGAGAGAGAAAGTACATGAAAGAGATATCTCCACAGCCTACCTTCATGAAAACCAATTGGAAGTGCACTGTTAGTAGCTGATGCTTGAACCCACTGAAAGAGGGGACAGAATATGATCCCCTTAGGCCTACAGTTTGAGACACATTAAGCCTGGGGTCATTTCCTTGAAGACCTGGGCACATGGGCATTGCCCATTTCCACGTATGTATGATCATTTGTGTGTGTGTGTGCGTGCGTATGCGTGTGTGTGTGTGAGCTCCCAAACCGAAACCATATTTAAATGCGTGAGTAGCACATAATTCTGTAGCTTTCTGGTTTCCCCGGCAACCTTATCTCTTTCTTCTTTGATCTCAGCCACAGATGAAATCATCTTGGTCCTCCAAAGTCCCTGAGATCCACTGCCTGCTCCAGAGTGGCTGACTATGGCAGAATGCTCACTCGCTAAGAAAGAAGTTCTAATCAACAAATTTGTTCATAACACAACGGATCTTAAAGAGTGGAATCTTGATATCTTCACCATTTGAGTTCCAAACTGTCTGATTTTCATATGTTACCAAAATTTAATTTTAGCATTACGTAAACATAATTAATCTTTTTCACTAAGAGGAAGGAAAAAGGAAATTACATTTAAGTCTCTAACTTTGCTAAACTGTACCAATGTCTAAACATTTACCTGCTGTCTCCACCTGGGGTCCCTTGAGCAGCAAGTGGGGGGTTTCCCAGACCTAATTTTAACAAGTGAATATCAAAATGGGGGAAAAAACCTTCCAGGGTCTGTGAGCAAGGCTTTGACATCTGAACACTAAAGGCAGAATATTATGGAGAAACCAGGAGATTATTTCAAACAGGGGATGAGGAAACTTTAAGTCATCCGTTTATGATGTGGTAACTGTAAGAGGACTTAAAACATTTTATGAAAATGTGTCTGCCCCTTAAGTCATTTTTCTAAGGATGTGTCTGTCTAAATAAACTGGCTAAAGTTAGACATGTCATGCAGTTCTTTAACCATAAACATTAGTGGGGGCCGACCATTAGGTTGGCATTGTGATAGGTCTTGGGGACCCAAAGGTGAAAATAGGTCGCCTGACTCAGACACTTTCTCAGGTTTGTCAAAATACACATCTTTCTGTGTACAGGACAAAACAGGGGCTCCCACACATGTAGGGTGGCTGGTAGAATTGTTCTTCCCCACAAGAACCCTAATGACACTGATCTTAGAGCAGCTACAATAATGTGCGTCCATTGTGGAATCACAAGCTTAAAGCATGCCCCTTTACAAAAAAAATTTTTTAACTATTTTCCCAAGTCTCATTTTCTCTCTCATAGCTCAGCATGATTTCCAATTTTAAGCTCAAACCTTTGACTTCAGCTCGTTATCATAAGTGCCCGGAAAACAATAATGACCACATGCATCTTAACTATTCTGAGAGCTTCTAAGCTTTCAATGGAAACAGTTGTCCAAGTTCCCAAACAGACAAAACCCAGCGTCCTTCTCCCTCAGCCCAGGTGGTAACACAAGGACCTTTGCTCTCTAGGGGCAGAAAGGTCAATGACCCTCACCTAACTTCAAAGAGACTGTGGTACCACCAAGAGCTGCTAAGGCAAACGAATCCCAATAGCTCCTGCTATACTTCTCCCCACTACCACCCCCCACTGTAAATATGTCTATTTAGAAAAAATGATGATGTATTCAAAATACACTTAATGGACAGTGGGTTTTTTTTTTAACTGTATTTAATTCTTTTTTTTTTTTTTTTTTTTTTTTTGGCGGCACTACACGGCATGCAGGATCTTAGTTCCCCAACCAGGGATCGAACCCGTGCCCCCTGAAGTGGAAGCGTGGAGTCTTAACCACCAGGGGAGTCCTTAATTCATTTTTTAAAGGCAGTCCTGGGCCAAGCTGAAACCTCAACTTTAGGAAACCAGGAATCCATTTCCTTTGTATTTTCTTCCCTTCCTCCCAAGGTAATATGACCAAGGCTGAGTTCACAAGCTTTAGTCCTTTAACCTAATGGCTCTGCCATCTCATCTTTAGTCAATTCTATATTAAACAGTTTATGACCTGGAAAATGTGCAATAATAAATATAGCTGACATCTAACCAGCATTTCTTTGTAAATAAATGGAATAAATAATCAGATACTAGGAAATTTTTTTTAAGCTTCTAAACATATTTTCCTAGATCACAAAGAATAAGTCCTGGAGTTCCTCAAATTATCTTTTAAATAAGGCATATCTTACACATTCACTGATTTTTAAAAGCAAGTTAAATCCACACTTTGATAATTTAGACAACCTGCAAGAAATCCAATGGCAAATCCTTCAAAACTTAAACTACTACTGAGAAAATGGTATGCAATATTTGGATACAACAGAACCAAGGTTTCCCAAGTGCTTTAAAAAACTAAATGCCGGACTTCCCAGGTGGCACAGTGGTTAAGAATCCACCTGCCAATGCAGGGGACGTGGGTTCGAGCCCTGGTCCAGGAAGATCCCACATGCTGTGGAGCAACTAAGCCCGTGCGCCACAACTACTGAACCTGAGCTCTAGAGCCCATGAGCCACAACTACTGAGCCAGCGTGCTGCAACTACTGAAGCCCGTGAGCCTAGAGCCCGCGCTCCGCAACAAGAGAAGCCACTATAATGAGAAAACAAAGAGTAGCCACTGTAATGAGAAAACAAAGAGTAGCCCCTTCACCACAACTAGAGAAAGCCCGTGCACAGCAACGAAGACCCAACACAACCAAAAATAAACAAATACATTTATTTTTTTAAAAAAGACTAAATGCCCCTGAGTTTTAAGCCTTTCATACTGAAGAGAGCCATTAGAAAGCTATTACCCACTCACTGAGAGTTCACTTTGCCCTCCTCCCCTAATTCCTCAGGCCCACAAAGAAGCTCATCTAGCTCCTGAGCAAGACTTCAAGACTAGCACCCACAGGAGTGCACCCTGTTTCCAGAAAATACGGTAACTTGGAAAGGCTTGGGGCCTTTGCACCAAAGCCAGTGGGAAGCTCAGTGACATTTCCCAAGGAAGCCCAGCAGCCACCCATGCCCTGGTCTCAGGTTCAGGAGGCAGGAAGCAAAAGCCACCTTCCCCTCAAACTGCATCCACTCCCAGCTCCTGACCAGGAGATATTTCATCGCAAAGTGAGATAAAGTGAGACTCCAAGGCTGCAGGACCTGCAGTGAAACAGACACCATATGGCTGGGACTATGCCACGATGAAAAATGCCTAATTTAACCAACACCCATGGGGTCCACATCTGCAATCACCAAGCTGTGGGGTACACACAGCCAGCCCTCCCACAGCTTCTACGATATCCAGCCTCAAGCAAGAATGGATTGTGATTTAATCTCCTCCAAAAAAGAGTTACTCTTCCTATCTTTTGTGAGCTACCTGTTATCCATCTTCCAAAAGTGTCAGGAAGTAATAGTCCTAATAATAATAGCCATTTCCATTCAGACTAAACCCTTAATCAGGAGTTGGCAAACCACATACTGCAGGCCAACTCAGGCCCACTGCCTATGTTTGCAAATAAAGTTTTATTGAAACACAGCCAGGCCCACCCATTTACCTATTTCCTTTGGCTGCTTTTGCTCAACAATGGCAGAGTTGGGCAGCTGTGACAGAGATGCGATGGCTCTCAAAGACTAAACTATTTACTCTGTGGCCTTTACAGAAAAATTTTCCCCTAAATGGCACAAAGCATTTAAACCTCTAGGATGTATATACCATTATCAGCAGGAAGCAGCCCTTACCTAAACAATGCGCTGGTGTGGACAGAGGGCTGGGGCCCTGCTTCTTACCAGTTTTCATGACCACCACATGACCCTGGCAGGCTGCAGCTCCTCTGTCTATACAATAAGGGCATCAATACCAGCTTTACAAGGCTGTTGTGAGGCTCAGACAAGAAGGCATATATAAAAAGCCCCTAGAACCAGGCCTGGTTCTTCAAGGTTCTCCATTAATGCTTATGACCCACCACGGCTCCCTGAGTAAGAATTTAGAACTAAATGTGAATCACTGAGATAGTACTTTTAGTCATTAAGGTCCCTCTCGCTGTGATCTCGAAAGATCACAGACTCAGAGAGCTATAATGCAAGGAAAGGGTGCAATGCTCTTAGAAAGTTATAGAAAGTTAAAGGCTCAGGATTTTGTTCTTATGCTTGGGGGCAAATACTGTGAACTGTTTGAGGATGAACTCCTTCAATACTAAATGGAAGGCCACCTCCTGGATATGGAAAAGACCACAGCTTAGCCAGCCACCCAGAGTCTGCCTTCAAACACTGTGTGTAACCTTATTAACAGGCATCAAGTGGAACAGGGGACCCCCAGATGGTGACCAAATCATACCACGGGCCAGCCAGGGAGGTGAGGAGACGGCATTTTAATGGGCTGTGAAATCAGGCTCCTGTTGCTTCATGCTGAGAGGAGGGGTCACTCCAGCCAGAGCACATAGTGATGACAAGGAACCAGGTCACCAAACACAACCAAATCACGACAACGTCCCAGGCCAGGGCAGCCGTGTCTCCTCCCCCGCCACTCCTGCCCTCCCGTTTCCACCCCATCTTCTTGGACATTTACAAACCAGAGCCACGCACACACTCAACCTTCAACCACCCCAGACTGCCCCCAAACATTAACATGACATCTCCCTATGTCAGGGCAACTGACCCTAAAAAACAAATCTCATAAAGTAGGCAGGGTTTGGGTACCAGTTTTAGAGTTGGGGAAACTGAGGCTCAGAAAGTCGGTATGACCTAGCAGCAAAATCACAGCTATCAGACTTATCCACCACTCCACATCCATCGCTGGGGCCAGCAGGACCTTGACAGCTAATATGGGTGCCCATCTACTAGCTGTTGACCTTGGGGATGTCAATTTACCTCCCTCTGCCCAAGTCCATTCCTCTGTGAAATGGAAAAAACAGTAACCTAGCACACGGGGTTGTCATGAGGCCTAAGTGAGTTAATACCTGAAGAGTGCCCAGGACAGTGCCTACCACCAAGTATGAATCCATTAAATGTTGGCCATCTGCTGAATCAAGTCTATGTGACTTCAACCCAAATCTCTGGACCACCTCTGCTTTCTCATTCACACTGTCATTACCCAAACACACGTATGGCAATTTTTAAAATTATGATCTAAGAAAAGCCACCTCCTAGGTTGTGTTAAAGCACCAGGCAACAAGAGCCTTTTTCCAAAGGACATCTGGCTTAAGCTGATAACATGCCACAAAGAAAGCTGATAGCACCCACTGGTCATGCGAGGAAGTCTAAAACGAGAACTTGAGTAGGACACGCCCCCTCAAAGAGCGTTTCTGTTACACACACGTAGCACGTTACACACACGTAGCACGCTCACAGAAGTTACACTGTTTAGCTCCACCTGCTTCGAGCTACCAAACAAGGTCCTCGTGGCCCATTTTTTTGGCCAGAGATGACTATAGTTGGGAACATGTCACATTAAAAACATTTCTCTAGAATTCTGACTGTAGAAGAGCCCTTCCCTGAAACCACAGACCAGATAAAGAACAATGTGAAAGCCTTCACAAGAAAAGCAGTTATTTCAGCCAATCTGGGACCTGAGTCTCCACCGAGTCGCACAGTCCCCACTGACACCCAGCAGGAAAAAACCCTCGCTCAGGAAGAACTTGCTAAATCGCCCAAGGGGCACAAGGACAGGAAAATGCACTGAGCCTGGGTCACCCTGATCCCCGGATTAGGGGACCCACTGACTTCCTGTTTGCTGGGTTTCACCCTTTCCTGTCTCAGAGCTGCCACACACGCCATCCTAGAGGGGGAGCTTCTTTTGTGATTGTCTCCCAGACCCCTGTTCCTCCTCGGTGGCGGGCGTGGGCCATGCCTGTCTGTCAGAGAGGGCCCCATTCTGTTTCCTTTTTCCCTAAAGGATTTTCACTCCCCAGCTTCAAAACTCAGTCTAAAGGCCACCTGCCCCTGGAGCCCTTTCCTGCTAGTTCCACCCATTTCAACCATCCCTGGGGGTCCCTTCTCCATATCCTCCCTCCCTGTCTATCCATAATCATAAACTCTTTAATAACTAGATGAGACCCAGAGAATAGACATTCTAATTTCCTACCCAGTACAGGAATGTACTTATACATTAGCAATGTCCAAGAGAAACATTAAGCAAGCCACATAAGTAATTTTCAAATTTCTAGTGACCACATTAACATAAAAAGAGATGGGTGAAAATAATTTTAATAAAATGTTTTATGTAACCCAATATATCTACAATATTGTCATTTCCATATGAAACCAACATACAAATTATTCAAGAGTTATTTTAATTCTTTCTTTCCCCATACTAAGTCTTTGGAATCTAGTATGTGATTTCCACTGGAAAATATCTCCATCAAGACCAGTCTTATTTCAAGTGCTCAAGAGCTGTACATGGCCAGTGGCTACAGTATGGGACAGGGCAGTTCTATACCATGGTCTGTGCAAGGAGTGTGCTCCTTTAAACAATACATAGGAAAAACACAGTTCCTTCCTACAAACACAGCACATTAGTAAATCAGCAAAGGCTACCATGGCTGGGAAACGCAGGGCATATGCAGGAGGCCCAGCATTTCCCTGTTAATTTACTAGAACAGGAAGGGACCTGAGTGGTTTCATTGTCCAACTTGACAGATGAGGACACTGAGACCCAGAAAATGTACGTGAATAATCTGAAATCACACAGATAATAGCAGACGGAAGCCTCAAATCTAGATGTCCAGTCATGGGGTCTTGAAATATTAAATATCACATACACACACACAACCATATATCTATTTGGTCACCACCGTTGTAGTCTACGCATAATTTAAGATCAAAACTGTTTTAGAAGGCAGCACAGCTCTGCTTCCTCCAAATAAGCCCTAAATTTCTGAGATGTAGGAAATTCAACAGAGTCTCACCAATTCAGTCCAATGTTCCCCTTCCCATCCTTAACTGGGATGTGAGGAATAGCACAAGAAAAAACAAAAAGATAGTCACAGGCACACCAAGCATGCCTCTTAACTAAACGTACAAAATAAGCAGTATTTCTCTAGTCTAGAGGCCTTTAGGACACACCCACCTCCTCCTTCCACCTCCAATGGACATACTAAGACAGTGACCCTTTCTTTCAAAACTGGATAGGAATCTGTAATAACTGCCACCCAAAGTGCTTTCCAAACATTGATCCCGTTGGTTCTGCTTTAATGAATAACCACCTAAACACTCTGAAGTTCTGCCCTTGTGTGAGATACCTGTGAGGAGTTAATCTCTGCAATCTCGTTCACATCAATGGCTTGACCGAAATGAATTCTCTGCCTCACCTGGACCACCTGTATTCCAAGCTATCGGTCCATTTGGGGGCAAACTTTCAAAAGGAAGTGACTGGGGAATTCCCTGGCAGTCCAGTGGTTAGGGCTCGCGCTTCCACTGCAGGGGGCATGGGTTCGATCCCTGGTCAGGAAACTAAGATCCCGCATGCTGCACAGCGAGGCCAAAAAAAAAAAAAAAAAAAGTGACCGATTTAAAGCCAAGACACATTCCGTTCTGTGCCCAGATACATGGGGGCTGGTCTTTATCTGGACTGCCTGGATGGCGCACAAGCACAAGGCAGACGGGAGTGGGGGAGGAGATGGGGTGGGAATTCAGAAAGCTGAATCTGATAGGAAGGCGCAAACTGGTTCCTGGGCCAACAAGGGGGTAACCAGCAGCCCTCTGTGCACTGACAGTTGGGGACAGTACAGAAAGGCTTCGGCTCAAAGTTATGCCAAGTACGCCGTGTGGCTTTAGTCTGCCATCTTGAAAAGAAAAAGGCTGGCTAATAACTTTCCACATGCTGTGGCTTTTATACGTTTTTCTTCATTACAACTATGTTGGTAGAACATCAGGGAAAAGGAGATACGTGCTATCTTTTTTTTCTTTTTAAAATTTTATTGGCGTAGAGCTGATTTACAAAATCATGTTAGTTTCAGGTGTACAGCAAAGTGATTCAGTTATACATATATTCATTCTTTTTCAGATTCTTTACCCGTATAGGTTATTACAGAATATTGGGTAGAGTTCCCTCTGCTATACAGTAGGTCCTTGTTGAATATCTATTTTATATATAGTAGTGTGTGTATGTTAATCCCAAGCTCCTGATTTATCCCTCCATCCCACCCCCCCCAACCACGTCTCTCCTTTGGTAACCATAGGTTTGTTTTCGAAATCTGAGTCTGTTTCTGTTTTGTAAATAAGTTCATTTGTATCATGTTTTAAAATTAGATTCTACATATGAGTGATATCATATATTTGTCTTTCTCTGTCTTATTTCACTTAGTATGATAATCTCTAGGTCCATCCATGATATGTGCTATCTTTAAAACAGTACAGAACAGGCCTTCATAACATTACTATGCATAAAAATACTCCTTTCCTCCTAGAACATACAACATGTATGACTTTCTGTGACAATGTTAGGGGAGGTCTACAGTCCACAGAGCCACTAGAAGTAACATGCTCTCAAAGAATGCTGAAAACTTAAAAAAATCTTAACTCACTGATCCGCCGCCCCCCACCCCCACCCCCCAGTGCCCATCAGGAGGCAGCTGGAGGCCTTGGCTGCAGAGAAATCCTCTTTCCTATCACAGACTGAGGAAGAGCAGCAACGTCTCAGGTTATTTGCATTCCAGAGCTCCTACTGCTGGGCGGATGCCTCCGGAAATATCTTACCACTACCCCACAACACGAGGGTAATGAGGTGTATCGGCGTCACTAACCGGCCAGCTAACAGAGCAGCCTCAACTCCACAGAAAGGAAGGACAGGCCTGAGGCATTCCTGAGGACAGTTGCCAAGAACATCCTGAGGATGAAGATCTCTGCCAAATGAATTATTAACCCATATTTAAACGTTTGACCCTCTTCTCCCATCCAGTCTTCATTTAAAAGAAACGCGTCATTAGCAAAGAAAGAATGCGCTGTCTTGAGAAGCGTAACAGGAGCAAAAGTCCCTGCCTCTCCCTCAGTCTCTGCCGCTTTCCATGGGGATAACAGCGTCTGTAAATGCAAAGCGCATTCAATTATATAGCAGAGAAGTCCTTCTTCCCTCTCCATAGATCACGAGAAAGGATAAATCAAAATCATAGAGAGTTTTAAGAAAAACAAGAGTTCCATCAAGTATAAACAAAGGTTCATACTAAACCACATGACATATTCTTATGCCAAGAACACCAAGAACCTTGACCCTAAACCCAGTTCAATCACTACTAACAAGGTAACTTTAACCAGCTGGGAAACTTTCTAGGTCTCAGATGCTGTACTAACAAAGGGAGGGCATAACTCATATGACAATTCTGTGAGGAGCACAATGTAACCTACCTATTAGCAAACCTGATAACTAACGTGAATAGCCTTTATGGTTCACTTAACACGTCTCAACCAAAGAAGTAGTCTCTTCTGCACGTCCTAGAAAAGAACAAGTTGAGGCTCAAATACAGGCACACCTCGTTTCATTGTGCTTCGTTATATTGCGCTTCACAGATATTGCCTTTTTATATACATAAATTGAAGGTTTGTAGCAATCCTGCGTTGAGCAAGTCTACCGGTGCCATTTTTCCAACAAAAATTGCTCACTTTGGGCCTCTGTGTCACATTTTGGTAATTCTTGCAGTATTTCAAACTTTTTCATTATTATATTTGTTATGGTGACCTGCGATCAAGGGTCTTTGATGTTACTATTGCAAAAAGATTACGACTCAATGAAGACTCAATTGATAGTATTTTTTAGCAATAAAGTATTTTTTTATTAAGGAACATACATTGTTGTTTAGACATAATGCTATTATAACACTTAATAGACTTACAGTAGAGCACAGATGTAACTTTTATGTGTGTTGGGAAACCAAAAGAATTCATGTGACTCGTTTTATTGCAATGTTTGGTTTATTGCAGTGGTCTGGACTCAAACCCACAATACCTCCGGGGTCTGCCTGTAACACTGATAAGCTGTTGAAGGCCACAAAGTTAGAAAGTAATAGAACAGGGTGTCGGGCTCTGGTTTTCCGATGCCAATACTTCTAAGAGTCTAATAATAAGGCTCAAAGATCAGTTAGGCACTTGATTCTGAATCATAAAACCACTTCCCGAGTGAAGCACCACGCCATCCTCCCTCTTCTGCTCTGCAGAAGCAGAATGTGGCCTGGAAAATGATGCGATCATGAGAGAGGACTGATCACTGCAGCTCTAACTGTTGACACCCAGGCTTGGGCACCTGCCAGGAGGGCCCACAGAGCTCTGCCTGGCCTACAAACCAAGTCTACTGACCCCTTCTAGGGAAGCTTTTGTTCCTGAAGTCACTGCAAATGGTTCTAAAAGGCAACATGAGAGACACTGACTCTGCCGCCACAGCCAACTGGACAAAGAGAAAGGCATTTCTGGGTGCCTGGGACTTCTGACTCCCACAGCTGGGCCTAGAGGTCCATAGAATTCCCGAGTATGGAGTCACATATCCCTTTCCTGACGTCAGCAGAGCAAGAAGGGGTCACCACAGTGCCCTCAACACAGGTGAGAGCAATCAGAGTCCATGAAACTCCACCAATATTCAACTTATACCATGTCCTGGGACATGGACTTGCCTGGCAAAAGTCAAAGATGAAGATTAAAGCTTTCTGCTTTCCATACTAAAAAGTTTTTTTTTTAATGAAGTCACGAAAATTAGAACAGAAAGATGGTTTTCCTTCTTCTCTAGACACGTGACTAAAGGCAGTCAGCTTAAAAAAAAAGAGAGAGAAAAAGGACACAGTCACAGATGGACTGGGTGTGAACAGAGGCTAGTTCCCTCTGCACAGAGCAAAAACAGAGTGTGAAGACACAAAGACGCATCAGCAACACTGTGCCAAAGAGGGTTCCGGGGTCAGCCCCAAGCCTACAGCACGTACACTGTGGACAAGGCAACTGTCCAATCCAAATTTAACCAGGAGCCAGGACTGCACAGGACCCCCAGGTACCTACCTCCATAAATGAAGCATGAGACCCTCGGCTCACATGTGCATCCGCAAGTGGGGTGGAACCCACCCTAAAATCTCACTGTTGACCCATTTCAAGTTGTCAGGTTACAACAAGCATTATGAAATGAAGTCCCTCTCCAACTGCTATGGCTGAATGTTTGTGGATCCCCAAAATTCATATATCGAAGCCCTAATCCTCAGTGTGATTGTATTTGAAGGTAGGGCCTTTGAGAGGTAATTAGATCGTGAGGGTGGAGCCCTCACAAATGGGATTAGTGCCCTTATAAGAAGAGACACAGGAGACATGATCTTTCTCTGCCATGTGAGGACACAGCAAGAAGGTGTCCATCTGCAAATAAGAAGCCCCTCACAAAGAACCAAACTGCCTGGCACTTTGATCTTGGACTTTCCAGCCTACAGAACTATGAAAAATAAATTTCTGTTGGTTAAGCCACCCAGTCTATGATATTTTTGTTACAGCAGCCCGAACTGAATAAGACACCATCTTTGCATTATTTCAAATGAATCTGAATAAACCCCAGTGATTTTGAACTTTGTTATATACGCTAACAATCTATCAATTTAATTCTGATAAATAATTCCTTTACAAGAACTTAACACTGGTTAAGGACCTGATATAACTAGAATCATGGATGATCAGAGATGAATTCCACAATTTGCTATGAAAATGACCTTTCTGCCCTGTTCAGAAAAGTTATTTCTGACATTAGGGCAACTTTAATAATAGCCAAATGGTATCCATTACCACACTGATTTAAGAGCTCAGAGTCTGTGTGTCTGAAAGTTACCATTTATTAAATTTTCCCCATGAGTCTTAATCCATTTCAGTAACTTGCATCTCAGGAATGATCATAGATATGGCGTGTCTTTATTTGACAATATCAGGAAAGTTTCCCTTTAAATAAAGCAAAACACTTGGATCACAACACATGGATCACCACTCTAGGCTTACTCCAGAAAAGCTACCTAAAAATCACATGGAGCTACTCAGCTCATTTCTCAGGAGATTAAGGCTGAGAATTATGATTTGACTTCAGAAGCACAGAGCCAATACACTTAAACCAAATTGTTCCCATTGGTTACATTATAAAGTCCACAGAAATCCTTGGAAGGAAACAAAATACAGTGGTCACAGTATCAAAAGAGACCACATAAAAGTACCTGGTCATCATCTGGATCCTCTCCCTAAGCACACTGATGGGACACCACCTGGGCCACTCCACTCCCACCTGGGTGCCCTCCCTTCCCTCTTACAGAAGCCCCTCCAGCCCCTGGATCCCATTTTCCCTGGGGCTGGTTTCCCAGGGATATGTCCATCTAGACCAAGTCCCTGAAGGAGAGGCCTGGGACCCACACATCTTCAAATCAGCAGCATCAAGCACCATGCCTGGCACATAGCTGGCACTCAAATGCCTGCTGAGTGAACAGTAGGTGGATGGATGGATGTGCAGGGAACCTGTATCCTGAAAAATTAATGAAATATACAGAAGAAACAGAATGAACTAAAATACTCTGACATTAAAGAAAGGTATGGATATTTATATGAGGAACAATTAAATCAACTTCAGGCAGTGAGAGCTGTCCTGAACATAGAATTAAATGAGAGTCCAAATAAAATAACTACATAAGTAGAAATACATCCACATATACACCACTGGAAGGAATAATGCCTCCTGCTGACTCTCTCTGCGTGTCTGTTAAAACCAGACCTTGTGCTCCATTTCCCAAGGAGCTTGAATAACAAAAACCACAGAGAATTAGAAACAGTCTCTATTTTCACAGACTCAAAGGCTCTGCCTCGTTCCCCATGCCAAATGTGGCAGGTGGGATGACCGTTCTAACCAGGTAGATACCACACAACTGTCCCAAGCATCCACCCACAGCCACGTCAGAAAAGAACTTTGAAAAGCCCTACTCTTCCTGGGCTCAACTGTGGGAGATAAAAAGGCACCTGGCAGCCCAGAGTTAGGTTTCAAAACAGCACAAATAATCATTGGAGCGGGTTAGAATAGGCTGGGCCCCAGAAACACAAGGCCTAAACAAGAAGCATTTTAACCCACAGAAAGTCAACAGCAGAAAAAAAAAAAAAAAAAAAAAAGAGAGTCAACAGCAGAGGGAGGGGGCAGGGAACCAACGACACAAGTTTATAATTAGAAGGTATATTTTGGTATTTAGAAAGAAGTACACACACACACACACACACACACCCTTAAACAGAGGAGGCAAGATCACGGCAATAAACCAGCAAGGCCTCTCCCACAACAGCACAGATCACTACCCCATCCCTCCAAAAGAACGGCACCTCCTGGGTTGGAGCTTAACCCCCTCCCACATGCCTCCCACCGTTGGCCAAAAATGAGGCCATGGCTTCATGAGGGAATCCACACAGTCACAATACTTCTTTCTGTGAAGCGCGTTCTCAGTGCATATGACACCAGTGGTTCTGAAATTCTGCACGTGGTACAGTTTCGAGCTAGTTCAATCCCAGAAGCCCCCGAACTCTTCCACGCCTCCCTTCCTCCTGGGTCCACCCCCTCCCCGGGATATCTCGGCTCTCCCCTCTGTGAAGGGGCTTCTTTCAGTATCTTCTCCAGGAGGGCAAAAGGATGAGGGACTGACACCCTAAAGGCACCTGTGATCGCAGGCACGATCACAGGTACACGTACACAGGTACACGTACCTGTGTACATCACAGGTACACGTACACACAATTAATCTGGATCACACTCTGTCCTCTAAAAGGTGCCACCTCTCAGCCCTGAGGCCATTTTTAATCTAGAGAGACAAACTGGGACAAGGAGCCACGATTGGTGAACAGGAAAAACCAGAAACAGCTCCCAAGCAAAATGCCAGAGGGCAGGGAGATGAGTTTGGTTAGTAGAACGTTTATCACTCAGAACCTTCACCCTCTGAGGAAAAAGAGTTTCCGTAAGAAAAACTTACTAACACATCCCTGTTTTCTAAAATAAAGTTGATCGCTTTTTCCAACACCAAAGGGGAACAGTGAAACGTAAAAAGGCTGGGAAACCAACACCCATAAAACCCACCACCCAGAAACAACTCCAAAAATTATATATGTCAGTTTATTTCCTTCTGGGGTTTTTCGGTCCTGTAAACAGATGGATATTTGCAAACAATTCATGCCTGCACAAGCCGATTATTACAGTATCTACACAAAGAGCAAGCTTCATCATCCCCAGTTCCCACCAGAGCGCTCCCTCTTAGAAACAGAAGCTACTATTGTCTCAGGCTAATTCAAAAAGAACCCTGAAGTTGCGACTATGCACATGACCATCACGCAGGAAAACTGGCCAAACGGTCAAACAGTGGGATCCTAGCAAAGCCACGGGGGCAGACACCACTGAGAGAACATAAACCAGAGCCTCCCCCACCCAGGTGAGGAGTGCAAGGCTTCCTTCCTGGACCAGTCTCATCCTTCACAGATGAGGCCGGGGGGACCTGGGGATCAGCACAGCCCCATAAAGGATTCCCCTATTCACTGAAACCACCAAAGCCACTTCAGTGATGAGCCTGTTCACAGTTTGCGCAACACACATTCAGAACCTGTTACGCTTCTTTGCATGTGTCTGTCTCCCAACTTAGACTAAGCAATCCTTAAGGTTTGGGGCTGTGCTTCATTCATCTTCGTGCCCTGTGTCTAGTCGGTGCTCAAGAAATGTTTACCGAGTACATAACCCACGAATACCGAGTACTAACCCTCGAATACAAGGAGTGGATGGAAGAGACAAGCCTTGAAAATGAAAGAGGTGGCCAACTTCGGTTTCCTTTTACACTAAAGGGGCAGGATCCATCCCAGTCTTGTCTGCAGGCTCTGTTCTTTAGTCTTAATGGGAAAGTCATGGTTGGAGTTTTAGATCTATTTACCCCATTTGCTAAGATTGACAATATTCCAGGGGTCCCTTCTTGGTGAGCCGGGCTCCAGGTTCACTGTGGGAAAGGGGGTAACCTCCATGCTGTTGACACTTGGTACCTCCCTGATGGTACCCGGGCAGTCCAGGATCCAAGGATGCCTGAGAATGAAGAGAAGCCTGTCTCCACACTTTCTTGCATCTAACACAAAAAGGGATCCCCCACTCCAGGGAGAAGCTCCAGAAGTACCAACAACAGTGGTGCTCAGCACGGTATTCCAGGGCCTGGCCCACAGCAGGTGTTCCATAAACATTTCTGAGCGAATGATAAAAGGTACTACATGCCAGGTAGAGCAGGGGACCCCAAGATACACACAGGACTCAGTCTCTGTCACCAAGAAGCCTTCCCACCTAAGGCAGTGGTTCTTGATCTAGGCACCCATAACAATCACCCTTTCCCAAATACTCAGGAGCCATGCTCTGTCCCGGACCTCCTGAACTACCTCTGAAGACAGGGTCTGGCACGCGTACTTTTCAAAGAGCCACCCAAGTGATTCTGACACTAAGTTAAGCACCTCTGCTCCAGAGAGTAAAATCAAGCTATTGTTATAATATTTATAAATAGTGGAGTGCAGGGATTTTTAAAAATTTTTTGTAAGCACTAATACCTCCCTTCCCACCCTCAGCTTTTCTAACCCTGACAGCACTTTGCCGTAATACAAAGCGGGCAGAGATCAAGGGCTACTCCCTAAGGGTCCAAGTGGATAGAGCCATGACGCTGAGCCATTTCGGAGAGGAGGGGTCGCTGCTCTCTTTAGCCACATGAGGACACTGGATGTCCGGTCCCCCACTTGACACCACCGCTTGGGGCCACTGTGCCAGGAGTTGCCTACGTGGTCTCCAGAAAGTGGCAGCCAACGCTGGCCTGCACCCTGAGGTCTGTGAGCACGTCTCTTCAGGAAAGAAGGAGTGCCCGCAGCCCGAAACTCCCTTTTGGGAATTAGCAGCACACTACGCTTGGAGGTCTCCTTAGGCCACCTGCTAAAACCTCACGCTAAGTGAACACCGCACGTTTGTTGAGAAAGCTGTAGCCTCAGGTGCCCTCTGCTTCCAGAGGCCCCGGCAAAGAGGTGCAGGGGAGTTTCTTCCCTGGAGTGAAGAAAATCCCAGCATCTGGTGCACGCTGAATGGTCCATAGCCCCCTCCTCCCAAAGCCTCCAAGGGCAGGACTGGGGACTCAGGAGGCCAATAGGAACCTAGGTTCACGTGTGCACGACC
This sequence comes from Neophocaena asiaeorientalis asiaeorientalis, assembly GCF_003031525.2. NCBI lineage: Eukaryota > Metazoa > Chordata > Mammalia > Artiodactyla > Phocoenidae > Neophocaena > Neophocaena asiaeorientalis. Next base: position 8,953,262 of record NW_020172779.1, read on the forward strand.
AGCCCTGAATCATCCACCTACCCGAGCCGTGCCCCCATCAACGTCAAGTAGGGGCCCTCACCTCCCTTCCCCCACACTCCTTACTGCAGCAGACCTGGTGAATTCTCTTCCCTTTCTTGGCTCCCCTGCCCATGTGGTCACTATTCATCTGCATTCAAGAGCTGCCTTTCCCTTCCTCCTCCTACAAGGACGCTCAGAGTATCACCTTTGCTATTCTGCTTTGTCCACTCCAGTGCCCTTTTGTAAACAGCCTACTATGTGCCAAGCATAGTAGACACAAAGATAAGTAAGATGCAAAGACACAGAGAAGAGAAAATTATGATAGAAAAACACAACAAAAGAGATAAGCCAGGGCATCTCAGGAGCACAGGGGCTGAGTGAGGATCATGGACAGCCTTCTGGGAGGTGGTGCCCAGCTTGAGTCCAAAAGACCAAGGACGAGGCGGGGATGGCCGAGTGGTGTCTGCAGACCGTAAGCAAAGCACAGAAGGAACCCTGTGTCTGGGTCTGCGGGAAGAAACTCAACACCTGAGCGTGACGAGCAGGTGCAGTACAGGTGGGGTATGGCGGGCAGGGGCCAGCGCTGCAGGGCCACCCTCTCTTGAATCCCCAAGGTGCCACCCACAGTTTTGCTAGGCTTTTCCCAGGAGTGATTTCATGACATAGAACCACAGACCTTACTTCAACCTGTCATCACAGGGCAACCAAGTCTACGGCCCTAATTAAAGTCGCCTGAGCACAGGCGTGGCCATCTCCTCCCAGCAAGGCCTGTCGCTACATAAAGGCTTCTTGACCACAAGCGCCAGAGGCTAGGTTCTCCAAGCAGCTTCTCACTGGCCTTTCATTTGGTAGCACCCAGGCACTCTGGCCTGCACCGGACCATTATGGTTACAAAATGTCTCTCTAATGGTTGGGAATGTATAGATCAGCGCGCAGGGCTAAGGCGAGATTAGAGGCCAGGCCCTGCAATTGAGCCCTTTGCTCCCCTCAGGCTTGGAAAAGCTCGATGACCACTGGGTTGTATCATGCCTAAAAGCATACACGGTCACAGCCTGCAGTAACACGGAATTACAGGCAACAGGGGCTCTCGCCTGTCCGGAGACCCGGCCAGTCTGAGATCTGCAAACTCTGCAAAAAGAGCACTTCCCTGATAGCTTTTTTTTTTTTTTGCGGTACGCGAGCCTCTCACTGCTGTGGCCTCTCCCGCTGCGGAGCACAGGCTCCGGACGCGCAGGCTCAGTGGCCATGGCTCACGGGCCCAGCCGCTCCGCGGCATGTGGGATCTTCCCAGACCGGGGCACGAACCCGTGTCCCCTGCATCGGCAGGCGGACTCCCAACCACTGCGCCACCAGGGAAGCCCCCCCGATAGCTTTTGCTTGCATCAAGTCATTAGACACTACAGCCTCCAGACCTGCTTCCTTCTCTATATCAATATCACCACAGCTGTCTGAGTAATTACTGCGTGTCCAGCACTGTCCACAGTAACCCTACGAAGTAGATACTGTATTTCATTGATTCTAGGACAATTCTAGACTCAATTCTGTGGCCAATCCTTTTGTGCCCCACATTTTAACATCTCTGAAAAGCATGTCACAGTTTCATTGGCAGGATTTTTTTCCTTAGTGGTACGAAAAATTTAAGTTGCAGCTTAACTGAGGTTATCTTAAGTTTGAGGAAGTATCTATTTTTATCCTGCTCTTCCTGATAGGGACACTGCGAAGGGAGAGGGTAAATAACTTGCCCTAATGCAAAGGCTTATGCCAGGTAATCTGTTGGGTGCCTTTCAGCATGTAAATACTTGAACGTGTGTATATTCAAGAAGCAACGCTGCCTTCCAACACTGAAAACAAAAATTAGCCCTGCAGGGTCTAAGACATTTCACTCTCTGGGGTTCTTTAAAGATTCCTCTGCTCAATTCAACAATCTGCTCAGTGGTTAATTCTATTTTTTCCCTCAGTCTATTCAGTGAACACTGCCTTCCTCCCCTTTCCTAGCTCTACAGACCTTTGTTCATAAAATTTCATCCCAAGTTCATTCACTCACTCAGCCTTGCCTTTGGCCCTTGGCTTACTTTGTCTCTATCCTGCACCCTCCTCCAGGAAGCCTTCAGGGATTTCCTCTTGGCTACTCTCTCTCTCTCTCTCTCTCTCTCTCTCTCTCTCTCTCTCTCTCTCTCTCTCTCTCTCTCTCTCTCTCTCTCTCTCTCTCTCTCTCTCTCTCTCTCTCTCTCTCTCTCTCTCTCTCTCTCCTCGCCTCCTGCCTCCTGTAGGGTCCTGGCTTCCTGGTTAGTCTATGGGGAGAGTAGAGGGAGAATGAAAGGGGTCACACATTTCAGAATGAGCCCAGCTGGAAGAGGGTTAGAATGCTAGTTGGCAGAGTTTGAGGTTTATTATGCAGCAATGGGGAGCCATGGAGGGTTTTCAAATAGGGAAGTGGGGTGATCATATTTGAACTGCAGGAAAGAAAACCCATCAGCACATGGAGGCTGACCAGGAGAGAGGAAGAAGAAGACAGGTTGGGAGACTGCTGGTGGAGTTCAGCACAGAGAGATGCAAAAGCGTGTGGGAATAAGAACAGAGAGCACGGTTTCCATTTGAGTAGCAAGGAAATGCTCCAGTGCCCCGCAGACAGAAGTCTAGCCTTGCAAGCTCTATAACAAGGAAAGAAGAACAAATCAGGAAGCAGGCTGGGGTTCAAGTGGAGGGGAAAGCAATTCCTCCATTTCCTCCTCTCTTAGAATTTGATTTTAGTTTGTAAGTTGGAGGTGTGGGCAGGACATCCATGGGTCACTCTTCCCGGGGGATCTAGAGTGTCGTCATTGGCGAGAACTTCAGCAGAATGTAATAGCAAGCCTCATTTTTCCTAAGTCTCAACCCACCCTTAGTGACAGATCAGGGAATAGGGTACGCATTCACTGAGAAAAATGCATCTTTGTAGATGGTACCAATTAACATAACAGATTCTTAGGATATGTCCAACATTTAAGACAGCAAACCCTCTTGAGTTGTGATGTGGTAGAAAAGACACCATGGAGCCAAAAATCCTGGGTTCAAATCTCAGTTCTTTTAGGGGAGAGAATGGGGAATTTTTGTTTAACTGGGTATAGGTTTTCAGTTTGGGAAAATGAAACAGTTCTGCAGACAGATGGACAACAATGTGAATGTACTCAATGTCACTGAACTGTACACTTAAAGATGGTGAAAGTGGTGGGAATTCCCTGGCGGTCCAGTGGTTAGGGCTCTGTGCGTCCAATGCAACGGGCACAGGCGCTATCCCTGGATGGGGAACTAAAATCCCATATGCTGCGTGGCGTGGCCAAAAAAAAAAAAAAAAAACGGGGAAAGGGG
>NW_020172779.1:8956704-8994425 GCF_003031525.2 Neophocaena asiaeorientalis asiaeorientalis
CTATCCCTGGAGGGGGAACTAAAATCCCATATGCTGGGGGGTGTGGCCAAAAAAAAAAAAAAAAAACGGTGAAAGTGGTAAATTTTATGTTATATATATTTTACTTCAATAAAAAATAATAACCCTGCAAGGGAGGTGTTATTATCATTTCAGGCAAGTGAGGAAACTGAGGCTTAGAAAGGTTCTGTAATTACGACGAGGTCGCACAGCTGCTAAGCTGCAGTGCTAAGATCCAAAGGCTCCACGGCTTTCACCCCCACTGCTGACTCTACAACCAAGATGGCAGCAGTATGGGGGCAGTCCAGGTCAACAGGCTACTTGAGTTCCCACAGTGCTGCTGAGGGGCTGGAGGAGGGCGGCATGACAGAATCCCTACTCTATTGTTGTGTTCTTACAAGCTCAATCAGCTCCACATGCCACATCCTGTCAGGCATGTTTTATTACGGCCCTAAACCTACAGATGTCTGTATGGAGAATGACGCTGTAGACAGGAGGTGTCACCAGACCTGCTTGATCCAAAAGACACAAAGCTAGGTTGTCACACCTCAGTTCACAGTTACAGCAGGAATTTCATCCCATCTCTTCTCCACTGTCAACCTCCCCTTTCTCTTTCCTACCCCTACTGGGTCTGCAAACGGATTCCCCACTCCATGTAACCATGGCCAGCTAAAACCTTCCCATCCACCATTTTATTTCAGCCATTCTGTTTAGACCTACAAGGTCAACTTCACATACATCCTTGACACTAGTCAACAACATGGCAGATTTGGTTATGGGGGGCGGGGCGGGGGCGTGGGTGGGAATCAATACCTCTGAATGTGACCAACCAAAATGCAAAGATGCCTAAAAGCAGTGAAGTTGAAATCAAGATCTCAGTGTATTCAGTCAAACAGTCAAAACTGACCACCCTTTTGAAAACAACTCCTATACCCAGAACCAAACTCCATTCTTAGCTTTATCTACAGATCTCACCTGCTCCAAGCTTTGATCCAGCAAATTCTACAAAGCTTATCAAGGTTTGACTCACTTTGTTCCTGTGACATAAAAGAAACACCTTTTGGTACACACGGGCCCTTTCCATCCAGCTACGGGCCTTCAAAGACGTCTTGAATGTATCAGGTTCCTAGTCAAAGCTGCTGAATGAACAAAAGCCTCGTGGTTTAGACGGACATTTTTGGTCTATTTGGCTTCTAAACCCTTGTTTCAGAGTGGGTTTACTGCCACTGGATTTCATTTTGCTGCACTTGAAACTTTCAGCAGAATCTCTCAGCAAACACCAGCAGCAAAATAAGACCCGTACCACCTACACACTCCAAAAGTGCAATCTTTAGGAGATGGTGATAACATGGTACAATGAGAGAAGGTTTCATCCCCACAGTTTTAGATTTTCCCTATAAATACTTACTCATTTTCTAATTCCACAAACAATTAGTAGAAAGCACAGCCTGAGAAACTACGTGGGTGTCACCATCTTACTACACGGAGATAGTGTGACAAAGGATGCTAGCCAAGGGGCGAATAAAACATGTCTGGCTCCGAATATTTACACAAGCTGTGATGACCCATCCAGCCTGACTTTTAAAACACAGCTTGCTCCAAATCTGAAATATACACTCTTAATGACAGACACCCTAAATGGAAAACAGTCCCTTTAGATATAGCCTAAATTTCTTGGACTGGGTGGGAAGAAAACAAAAAAAAAAGAGCTGGCTAGGTAATACATCAAGGCAGGTTTTTTGTTTGTTGTTTTTATAGGATGCTACAGTACTGCAAAAGGTCCCAGCCAGAAATGAGTCAAAGACAATGAATCACATATTTCTGGTTGGTTTTTACTGATGTTCAGCATCCCTGTCTACACAAACTCAGGGATACAAGGCAAAGCGATGACCTTTATAGCTCATGTGCTAAAATGGGCTCATTCCACTTGACTAAGCAAAGTTCATATTTGTTCTTCTTGGTTTAGTTCTGGTAAAGAAAATGGATAGTTGTAACACTAGAGTCTCCCTCCACTGCATAAAGGCAGATGGTACGAGCGTCTCGCTCCTGCTCTACTAATAGTATCCAAATATCATCTCCGCAGAAGGATGTGTCTGCAAGCACAGGCTATTTTTAAGTTCATTCATTTAAAATTCTGATTCATTCATTCATTAAATAAATCTTTACTGAGTGCCAGGTACCGTGGATACAGAGATATACTGCCCTCACGGAGGGCAGAATTTATCTCTTTCCTTTCCACTTACGCGCTAGTGGAAAGGAAAGAGATGCAACAGGTTATGCAAACAAATTAAAGCTCCACATAATTCCAAGTGCCATAAAACACGGCTGTGGAAGAGAGAGTGAACGTGGGAAGGAGAACGCAGAATAAGGAGGATGGGGCTATTTTATCCAGACTGGTCAGAAGGTCCGTCCGAGATTACATTTGAGCTGAAACCATACAAAAGTCTGGGGAAGAAAACTCCAGGCAGAGGAACCTGCAAGTACAATAATCCTGGGATGGAAAAACATCTTGCCAGTATGACTGAGCACAACAAACTGGGGGGACAAGTGATGGGGGGTGGTTTAGAGATCAGGAAGTGGTACCATGCAGCCTTGCAGGCTGTGGTTAGGAACTTTTGACTGTGTTCTACCTGCAAAGGAGTCACAGAAATCAACAAAGAGCTACTACTTTAAATACAAATATACGGACGCTCTCGGCAAACATACTACATTTAGAATTGATGGTTTTGGAGGATAAAAATAAGGAAGTGGGCTTATGATAAACACCATTTGTATAGCACCCTAGGGCCTACCAACAGCATTCACAGCATCTCATTTAGATGGTCATGTCGAAGGCAAGGAGCGTCAGAGGTTAAGAACAAGCTCTTAATTACTAGAAACCAATTCATCCCATCTCTGAAGTGGTTAAAGAAGACAACTCCAGAGACTGCAGGTGAAAGAAGATGGCTTTAGGGCTCTTCTCCCACTAAAGACTTCAAATCATCTCTTTAACACAGCTTCAGACACAGACCCATGAGCCCAAAAGGCCTGGTCACCAAAAATAAAACAAAACAAACAACAAAACCCACACCTGTCATATTAAAATACAAGACACAGGCATCCTTAATTCTCCACGTTGATTGGTTCCCCTGAGACCTTCTGGAACACTTGCCTTTTTGGGGGGGGTTGTGTATGTTTGTTTGTTCCTGGAGTGCCTCTGCATCCCTACTGCTGCTAAGTTCATCAGGTCTGGGTGGCTCCAACCACCATCTTTCTAAACTGGGCTCCTTTCCGGGTCCATCTAGCCCTCCTTAGATACTTCTCTCCAAGTATACTCCTTCCCCAAGAAATCCCGCCACGATCAACATCCATTTCCTTTGTAAACACAACTTAGGAAAAAAGAGATTGAGAGCCTCTATTCATAAACATCATGATCAAAACTATTTGTACAGGACAACAAGAAGACAAACAAAAGCTCAATTTCTGCTATTTTCAGTGGCTTCACAGGAAAATTCCCAACCGATGCAACACACACTAAGGACACACGTCTCCACACCCAGTAAGTACTATTCTGCGGAAGTTTTAAGGGAAATTAAGCAGTCAAAACCACACTGCATCTTTAGGGATGTCAACTGGAATACATGCTTCATAATTAACTCAAGGAATGCTAATTAAGCTGTACTTTCTTTAAGCATGTGTGGAATAACAAGATGTACCCAAACTGTAAGGGACACAAAGGCAGTATCAACCCATTCATATTATTTTCATCCACTTAAAATTATGGAGAAAGGAGAAGGGCATCGTGAGAAATATGGCCTTTCATTCATTGTCCAGGAAAGAGAATCAAGCTGACTTCTACCTCCTCTCCTCCTAAGTTAAACCTCAAGAATCCAATCCATGCACCTGGCTCTGGGGCTAAGCAGTCAGGGTCTCCTTCAGGGAGTCCCCAAGTTTAAAATGAAAAGCTCCACACTGGACTGATGTGTTATGTTAGTAAGGCGAGCTTTGCTTTAAAGTGGTTCTCAAATACCCAACGACAGCTCCATAGGGGTGAAGGAGGGCAGGCCACGTGAAATGAAACACTAAGCCCAAGAGGAGACCACACACATTCTCCCTCTCGAAGAAAATCACTCCTAGGAGGGCTGCGCATGGAGCAAAGCCGGTCACGAGCACACGCCTGACCCAGATGTGGCTGTGCCAAGTGAGCCCAGCATGGGCCGAGATGCTGAAATCCTGGGTGAAAGTCCCCAAGGGAGATTAGAGAGAGAGGGCTGCTGTCGGCTCCGCCACCCTGAGCTATTTTCAGCACCATGACTTCATTCTTGTTTGTTCTGAAGCAACACAGATGGGCCGCATCAATTTCTGTTACTACAGGAAGATAAGGAGACCCAGGCTTGAAGCAGCATCTTTCTCTTGCCTCCTGTTAGGGCATCAACAAGCTGGAACCGTGGCATGTAAGCAGTTGAAAACACTGTTGCTTTGCTTTTCTTTCCCTTTTTTTTTTTTTTTTTTTTAAACCAAGAGCATTTCACAAACATTGCCATGTTTCTTAGAACTAGAAACCAGATCCACCTGAAAAATGGCACAAGGTCAACTGCTGGGAAAGCACTTTAGCCATTTTGGTTTTGTCGAAGCCACCCAACTGCAAGAACAGCCCCAGCCACTCTAGACACGGGAAGGCTGGTGCTGGTCAGAGAGCAGAAGAAGGGAAAATGCCCACAATTCAAGCTGGAGCTCAGTTTAAGGTCACTGGGGTTCCCACACATCTCATTATGCAAATATACCTCTAAAGGCACAGAGCTTTTCCTCGAAGCTTGCCAAGAAACTTAATGAACCAGGCTGTACAAGGGGCAGGTATACACGTAACAGATTACAGTTACCACACCTCTCCCAGGCGTTGCACATCTTATGGAGAACTCCTAACAATCCTCTTATAATTCTTATCACTTCTATTTTAAAAGAAAGAAAACCAGCTCAAAGAGGCGGGGAAAGAACCAGGCCAAAAACACACAGCTAGTAAGAGTCAAAGCAAAGACTAACCCTTCCGCTCCGTGGTGGGGACTGTCAAGAAATTCTCTCTTTGAGAGAGGCAGACATGAAGCTTCAGGAGGAATCCTGATCCTTCCCTAGTCTATCCGGCTTGTCAGCTTCTGTCACCCTGCCAGTGACCATCATATGGAAATAGAGAAGATGGACAGGAAAACCCAGGAGCCAGTCCTACAACTGCCACTTCCTAATGACCCTCGAGCCTCACCCTTGAGCCTCAGGCCCCCCATATGCAAAGCTGTGTTTAGTTCTCCCTCTGTTACAGGCTGGAGACCAAGCACATCAAGCACTGACAATTCCTGGCAATTCAGCAGGTGTGCCATACATGGTGGCATTGACACAGGTGTTATGTGTTTGTATGTATGTGTGTGTGTGTATATATGTGTGTGTATATATATACACATATACACACCTTTTTTAATGGAATTGAAATTGACATAAAAGTAGCCATTTTAAAGTGAACAGTTCAGTGGCATTTAGTATATTCACCACAGCTTTGTGCAATGACCACCTCCACCTAATTCCAAAATATTTTCATCGCTGCAAAATGAACTCCCATGCCCACATGGCAGTCAGTCTCCATTTCCCCTTCCCACCACAAACATCCTTTTTGCCTCTGTGGATTTACCTATTCTGAACATTTCACATAAGTGGAATCATATGAGACCTTCTGTGCCTTTCATGTAGCATAATGTTTTCAAGGTCCATCCGAGTTGTAGCAAAAACCAGTACTTCATTCCTTTTTATAGTTGAATAACATTCCATTGTGTGGATATATCATATTAGTTTATCCATTCATCCCAGGATGGACAGCAGGGCTGTTTCCACCTCTTAGCCATTGTGAACAGCGCTGCTATGAACATTCTACGTGTAGCAGGTTCTCTCTTAAAGCACTTTTACATTTGATCCTGACAAGTCTGTGAGGTAGACCTCAGTCCTACAAATAATATTTGAGATGCGCTGCCTTCTTCATTAATTTATCACACTCGAATCTCTCCCCCTTTTTTCTAATCAATAAAAATGACTCCTGGGCATATATCCAGAAAAGATGAAAACTCTCATTTGAAAAGATACATGTACTCCAATGTTCACTGCAGCACTATTCACAATAGCCAAGACTTGGAAGCAAACTAAATGTCCATCAACAGATAAATGGATAAAGTTGTGGTATATATACATACACACACACATACACACAATGGAATATTACTCAGCCATAGAAAACAACGAAATAATGCCATTTGCAGCAACATGGATGGACCTAGAAATTATCATACTAAGTGAAGTCAGTCAAAGATAAATATTACATATATGATATCTGATACAATATCACGTATATGTGGAATCTAAAAACATGATATTTATAAAACACAAATAGACTCACAGATATAGAAAACAAACTTATGATTACCAAAGGGGAAGGGTGGAGGAGAGATAAATTGGGAATTTGGGATTAACAGATACAAACTACCATATATAAAATAAACAACAAGGACCTACTATATAGCACAGGGAACTATATTCAATATCCTGTAATAACCTATAATGGAAAAGAATCTGAAAAAGAATATATGTATAAAACTAAATAACTTTGCTATACACCGGAAACTAACTCAACATTGTAGATCAACTGTACTTCAATTTAAAAAAAAGAAAACAAGAAAATAAATACACTACTTAATAACCAAGAGATCACTGAAGAAATCAAAGAGGAAATCAAAAAATACCTAGAAACAAATGACAATGAAAACACGATGACCCAAAACCTATGGGATGCAGCAAAAGCAGTTCTAAGAGGGAAGTTTACAGCAATACAATCCTACCTCAAGGAACAAGAAACATCTCAAATAAACAACCTAACCTTACACCTAAAGCAATCGGAGAAAGAAGAACAAAAAACCCTCCCAAAGTTAGCAGAAGGAAAGAAATCATAAAGATCAGATCAGAAATAAATGAAGGAAATGACAGCAAAGATCAATAAAACTAAAAGCTGGTTCTTTGAGAAGATAAACAAAATTGATAAACCATTAGCCAGACTCATCAAGAAAAAAAGGGAGAAGACTAAAATCAATAGAATAAAAAAAAAAAAAAAAGTCATGTATCACAATGTTCATTGCAGCTCTATTTACAGTAGCCAGGACATGGAAGCACCCTAAGTGTCCATCAACAGATGAATGGATAAAGAAGATATGGCACATATATACAATGGAATATTACTCAGCCATAAAAAGAAACGAAACTGAGTTATCTGTAGTGAGCTGGATGGACCTATAGTCTGTCATACAGAGTGAAGGAAGTCAAAAAGAGAAAAACAAATACCATATGCTAACACATATATATGGAATCTAAAAAACAAACAAACAAAAATGGTCATGAAGAACCTAGGGGCAAGACGGGAATAAAGATGCAGACTTATTAGAGAATGGACTTGAGGATACGGGGAGGGGGAAGGGTAAGCTGGGATGAAGTGAGAGAGTGGAATTGACATATGTACACTACCAAAAGTAAGAAAGATAGCTAGTGGGAAGCAGCCGCATAGCACAGGGAGATCAGCTCAGTGCATACTGTGTCCCTATGTAACGCAAAGGAAAAAACTGTTCAAATTGTTAAAGGTCTTGGGGTGAGACACAGAAGGGAAGGGGGTGAGAACCATATGAATCCTTTTGCTGAAAACTGTATCAGAGCCTCTTGCTTTTCGCTGTCACCACTATCACCACTTGCTAATTTTTTTCTTTTGTCTTCCCCAATCAAGACGCTGAATTCAGGGATATGCAAATCAGGAGGGGGGAAAAACTTTAAGAGATTCATTTTAAACATTCAAATTTTACCCGACGCAGGAGAAAAGTAAGGAATAACATATTTTCTACCTCTACTCCCCCTACCCCCCATTCCCTCTTCTCAAGCTCCATTGCTTTTTTTTTTTTAATTTTTATTGGAGTATAGTTGATTTACAATGGTGTGTTAGTTTCAGGTGTACAGCAAAGTGAATAGGTTATACATATACATACATCCACTCTTTTTTTAGATTCTTTTCCCATACAGGCCATTGCAGAGTATTGAGTAGAGTTCCCTGTGCTCTACAGTAGGTCCTTATTAGTTATCTATTTTATATGTAGTAGTGTGTATACATCAATCCCAATCTCCCGGTTTATCCCTCACTCCCCATCACCCAGGGTAACCATAAGTTTGTTTTCTACATTTAAGCTACTTGGCTTTAAATCAGGGGTCGGCACACTTTTTCTGTAAGGGGTCATTTAGTAAATATTTTAGGCTTTGTGGGCCATTCAGTCTCTGTTCCTCCACTCTGCCATGGCTGCACAGACCAACTGTGAACAAAAATGGGCTGGCTGTGTTCCAATAAAGCTTTATGGATGGACTTTTAAATTTGAATTTCACATTAACTTTCACATGTCACAAAATATTAGTCTTTTCATTTTTTTCCAACTATTTAAAACAAACATTCTTAGCTTGTAGGCCAGCAGTAGGCTGGATTTGGTACATGGGTTATAGTTTGCCAATCCTTTAAATTTTTAGGGATGCAGTATATATGGTTTTCTCCTTCTTTTTTTTTTTTTTTTTTAGAGGCAAAGGAGGCTTAGAGCTCTGCATAAAGCAGAACAGAACTAGGCAAGGGGAGTGTTACAACAGTAAATTTCAGAAAGAAAACACATACCTCTGTTACATAAATCCCAAGACACTTGGAAAACTCTTTTAATCACCTCTTGGCAGAGTGCCACAAGTTTTAAAATGTGCCTGCTTACTTCTAAAAGTTAAATGTTTCACTCCTTTCTCGTCTAAAGAAGTATATAAGAGACATTATTTATATTTTCTGAATCAGGTCGGTAGGTACTCACTAGATGCCTCTGTGTGTTCAGCACTGGTCACGCTGATGGATGTAAAGGACATCAAAATATATCTTTTCCCCTAAAGGTCTTTGATCCCCAAGAGGTTTCAGGGGTAGAGCCTCAGAATGGAGGCGACAGAATGGGCTGATCCCTCCCAAACCATGATCCCAGTTGATCCCCTGCACGCATTTTAGAGATGATTTTTGCTAGGGGTTAGCAGTATACATATTTATAGCAACAAAGTTCGCACGGTCCTGTAGGAACAATTCCAGACTTTAAAATACTGATTCTGCCACTTAGCTCTGCAACCCTGGGAAAACTAATTAACCTCTCCAAATCCTCTATCCTAATAAGAGCAAAAATAAAAATTTCCTCAAATAATCCTGACGCTCTGGTGCAGGGCCCCATAGGCACTAATTCATCCTCTCATTCAACAAAGGTTCAATGAGCCCCTACAATGTACAGGGCCCCAGGAACACAATGAACAAGGCAGATCCAGTCTCCAACACTGTGGAACTTAAAGACCAATGGGAACTTGTTGGTTTTTTCTTTAAAAACAAATATGCATGCCTAAAACACTCCTTAGACTATAAAACGCCGATCCTTCCTTCACTTTCTCCACTTTTAATTCCATTTCAACCTGTAATTCTGAGAGTGACACCAGCTTTGGAATCTCACAGACCCAGATCAACGCACAACGTCTATCAAATATCTGCCATTTTTGCGTGATTTCAGGAGACCACTGGCATTCAATGATTTAAACATTCCTGATTGAGACTACGCTTAAAAAATTCTATAGTCCATGGCAAGCGCTAACTCATGGTTTTGCCAAGGCAAGGCTTGTATCCCATCTCAGGATATGCCGCCCCCAAAGATGCCGCTTCCGTGTAAGAAATATTTTCAACTGAAGGGATTTGAGAAACGGCAGGTGCAGGAAGCACTCGCTGACCTCGGAGGGGCGCCGAGAGGGATCCAAGCAAACAGTCCTTGCTGTGTTTTCCCCAGTAACAGCCCTTAGTTCATTCCCTTCCTTCCCATCACATTTTCCCACGACTTTCCACTCTTCCTTAAACTTACTATAAAAACGCTCAGGTCTGTTTCTCAGGGGCTTCATTTCCTTGTGAAGGCTCTCACGTCACATAAAACTTACATTAAATAGATCTGTATGCTTTTCTCTTGTTAACCTGTCTTGCATCAGTCCAATTTACAGTGCCCCAGCCAGAAAACCCAGGAAGGTCATAGAAAAAGACATTTTTTCCTCCCCTACAATGGCAAGGTTGGTTTGTGAGGGCAAGTAGTTTGGCTAGTGAGTAAGCCAAGCCTAGCACCCGCATCTCAACTCACTTTTGTTCTTTTCACTTAACCCATGGTTTTATTTTATCCTTGCAATTACTCTAAGAGATAGTTATAACCATCTTCATTGACCACGTATGGAATCTGAAAGTAACTGCACACAGTACAGGTTTTTTAGCATTTGAAAATCCACAAGGATCTTGCGCTGTCACCCTCCAATGTTTAGGGTCTGAGCGGGGTTCCTGACCTCGGCTGCCTTTACAATCAACCTGGGAGCTTCAGAAAATACTGATGCCCAGGCCCCACTTCCAACGAGTCAAATCAGACCATCTGGGAGTGAGCCCCAAGCATTAGGACTTTTTAAAGGCGCCTCTGAATCTTTGGGTGGAGGTTGGAAAGTGACAGCCCATGGGCCAAATTTAGCCTCTGCAAACTCTTAAAAATCAGAAGATTTCACATAATGTCTAGATTCTGGCTGCATCTACAACTATGCTGCCCAACACAGTAGCCATGAGTCACCTGTGGCTCTTTAAATTAATTCAATTGAAATAAAATTAGGAATTCGATTCCTTGGTCAAACTAGCCACATTTCAAGTGCTCAAGAACCACATGTGGCCACCTTACTGGATGACGCAGATATGAGACACTTCCATCATCACCAAGCCTTCTATCGGACAGTGCTGTTCATAAAAATCCAAGAATCGAGGCCCACATTCCAACAATACAACACTGGCCGGAGGGTCGTCTGTCTGCTCTAGACAGGACGCACGCTTTCGCATCGTCAGCCTGACTCCATTCATTTACACGACCTGTTCGTCCCTTAGACCTCATGTGCAAACCCTACCTAGACATTACACGTGCTAACTAAAACTTGCCCAAGGGCTTGATCAGACAGATTCAAAGTCTTCACCTCTAAAGCCTAACTGCATGGACTGTGTGTTTCCTTTCTCCCTCCCTCCTTGCATCTCCCTCTCTGTTTTTACTACAGCAGGAGGGTTAACCAGTATGACAGCGGAATCTACCTGACAAATGACCTTCTGGCTTTTGGAGTCGGTCTCTGCATGATGAACGTGTACTTGTCCTACATGGTTCCCTGTGATTTGAAAGATCAGGTTCATCCCCTGCCTACCAATATTTCAATATCCATAGAAATGGTCCCTTTCTCCTTTGAGGGATAGGTGTTAAGGTACATGAATTCTCTCCCATTCTGGACAGTTAGCCCTTCTGGGCCCAATCCTTGCCCGATCTGCTTCAGAAGCTCCTTCCAGAAGCTGGCCCAGTCCTCTAACTGTGGAACGTGCTCAGACTATGTTGGCTGAACCAAGGAACCAACCGCCATTAGGTCACAATGGGAAACCTGGATGCAGTGCAAAACCCACAATCGTTGACTTATAACTGTTCCTTATCCGGGCTCTAAATGAACTTCAGAGAACGCCAACAGAAGATTTAGAGATGTGAGCATCTCAAAACTAACCACACATTCGCAACAGGATTTAGGAGAAAGAGCTTGGGAAGCTGTGTAACTCTTCAGTGGGAGAAAATTCATACAACACTTTGTACCTGGATTTAACGAGGACTAAACCCAACAGTCACCCTCAAAAAGGGAATGAATCTCACAAAGCCACTAGTTTCAGATTTAATTAAAATCTCCTCTAACCACTGCCAAGACATTCTTTAGTCTTTCATTATCCTCTCCAGAACTTTTCTTTTTTAGGATCTAGGGTTAGCAGAATAGTAAGTCAGGTTCTCCTGACTGCTTTATATACTAAGCCCTGGGAAACAAACAGGGAAAATGAAGAGTCATACGGGAGCTTCAGTTTTTAGTAAAGTGCGAAAGACAGAATGGTCCCCTCAGAAGAGATTTTTAAGTGGCAACGGCTTTCCCTCTGGCTCAGACCACATCTGGAACATGGGGCTTCTCCCAAGCAGAACAACTCAATCCCCAGCTCAGGAATCGGGTGTTGATACAGAGTACCAGGCAAGGCCCAGAGGCAGGCAGCCCGGACTGGGAAGGGGATGAGTCACCTGCAGGCCTTCACCCTCCACATCAAACCTGCAGGGGCCAGGGCCAGCCAGCTGCAGCCTCCAGTCTCAGCTAAAAGGGACAAAGAAGGAAGCCCCGTGCAAGGTTAGGGTACGCGGAGAGGAAGGCATTACTCCAAGGGAAAGGTAGGGAAGAGGATTATAAGAAAAAACAAAGGCTCTTCACATGCCACAACTAAGGCCCTTAGCTTCCAGAATCCAATATACCATTTCTATTGTAGTAATAGTATATAATATACCTATTACACTAATAGAATGCTATTACAGTACTTCTATTACAGTCGTCTCTTTGAAAGAACACCTTTGAAAAGACCTGACCACCAAGGTACTCTTAACAGAGAAACCTGACAACCCATCACCTGTGTCAGAGAACATTCGCTGGGGCCCGGCACAGGGTTTCTACCATATGAATGAAGGGCACGCCCCTCAGCAAAGCAGGGCAGGCTGCAGGAGCTCTCATTGCCACCCCCGCTGCCTCTAACGCCCTGCTTACTCTACATTTATTCTTACCCCAGCCCTCCTTCCTACGGAAGGAAAGCTAAGCCAGGCCACAAAGACCCTCGAGGCCAGAGTGGTGGTTTCCTTAGACCACAGGGAAGCAGCTCACTAATCACATGTAAGCAAGTCAATGATCTATTCAAGGCCACCTGGGGATGAAGCCGCAGAGCACAGAGTAGGAAGGTTTCCCCCCACGTGGAGTAAACTCCAAAGGTCAGTGTTAGAAACAAAAAGGAAGATTATTGCATTCAGCCTCCTCCCAAGTGAAAAACTGGACTTTGGAATCCTTACACAGACTGTCGAGTTCAAACCAACACAGGGAAGCGGTAGCATGCTTTAAAAAAATAAAGCAAATGATAAACTCAAGTAACTAACCTTCTGCTCGGCGTTACTAATGCCCTCTCGACAGAGAGGAATGCCAGCCGCAGGACTCCTGCATCTGGTTACATCGGAGGAGCTATTTCAGGCACGAAAGGGACTCTTTTGTACCGTTCCTGGTTGTGGTCGTTGGGGAGGGGTGTGTTATTTAAAATATCCACAATGAAAATGTACCCATCCTACATATATTTCATATTGTTTCAATGACGGAGGCAACCTGACCACTGTTTAAAGCACCACCACCTGTCTCAGAACAACTCTCTATAAAAATTAATATAATCTATACATACCAAGCACGTAGCACAGTGCCTGGCACATTCGTGTGTACTGATACACAGGAGCTCTCCTTATTCATAATAATAGCTTCTAAAGGCTACCACGGACCAGGCACTGAACTCTGTCCTTTACACACATTCTCAAAGACTCGTCCCCACAATCCTACATAGGTGCCGTTATCAAGTTCAATTTACAGACAAGAAAACTGATGTACACGGAGGTTAAAGCAACTTGCCAAAGGTCATGCTGCAAAAAAAAGCAGGCTGTGATTTAATCTAAATCGAAGGTTCTTCACCAGCACGCCATGCGATTTCCTAACTAACAACAGGGCAGCGTGCACACCAGAATCATCTACCCTCTCTTCCATTTCATGCTGCAATGATTTTTGTGGTCTCTTTTATGTGGAATGAGAGCAGGGTGGGGAAGCCGTTTATCAACGTGTGTGCCCATCACCACCTTTGGCAGCCGCCCTCATGCTGGGCTCAGCCCTGCTTGCTGAGGTTCTCCCTGTAGCCTCAATTCTTACAGGGTAAGAAGATAGCAGATAGGAGGCTGGAGTGGCCTGTCTTGGCCCCTGGGAGGCAAGAGGAAACCTGGAGTCAGGAAGCCGGGGTCCAGGCTACTGGAAGGAGTACAGAGAGTGAAGCGAGCTGCCAGGGCCAGTGGCTAACTGCAAGGCCAGGTCAGCTCAGCTGCCCACAAAGTTCTTACTTCAGAGAAGGGGGACAGAGTGACAAAGTGGGGAGAGGCAAGGACATGGTAGAACATCTTCCTACGGTGTGCACGCACGCGCACACACACACACACACACACAGCCCATGACTAGATACAGTAATGTGAAATAGCATTTCATGCCAAATTTATACTAAATACAATCAAAGGAAACAAGAGAGTTTCTAAAGCCAAATCACACTACGAAGAAAACAAGAATGGATGGGCTTAAGCATTATTTACAACTGCCAAGATACAGAAGCAACCTAAGTGTCCATCAACCGATGAATGGATAAAGAAGATGTGGTACATATATATACACACACACACGCAAATATATACATACACATGTATATATAATGGAATACTACTCAGCCACAAAAAAGAATGAAAATTTGCCATTTGCAGCAACATGGATGGACCTGGAGGGCATTATGCGAAGTGAAAAGTCAGAGAAAGACAAACACTATATATGATATCACTTATCTGTGGAATCTAAAAAATACAACAAACTAGCGAATATAACAAAAAAGAAGCAGACTCACAGATACAGAGAACAAACCAGTGTTTACCAGTGGGGAGAGGGAAGCGGGGAGGGGCAATACAGGAGTAGAGGATTAAGAGGTACAAACTGTCAGGTATAAAATAAGCTATAAGCATAGGGACTTCCCTGGTAGCACTATGGTTAAGAATCCGCCTGCCAATGCAGGGGACACAGGTTCAATCCCTGGTCCAGGAAGATCCCACATGCCGCGGAGCAACTAAACCCATGCGCCACAACTACTGAGCCTGTGCTCCACAGCCCGTGAGCCACAACTACTGAGCCCACATGCCACAACTACTGAATCCCGCGTGCCTAGAGCCCATGCTCCAAAGCAAGAGAAGCCACCGCAATGAGAAGCCCACGAGCCGCAATGAAGAGTAACACCCGCTCGCCACAACTAGAGAAAGCCCGCTCGCAGCAACAAAGACCCAACGCAGCCAAAGCTAAATAAAATAATTTTTAAAAAAGGCTACAAGCATATGTTGTATATCACCAGGCATATAACCAATATTTTCTAATAACTACAAGTGGAGCATAACCTTTAAAAACTGTGAATCTCTATATTGTACACCTGTAACTTATATAACACTGTATAGCAACTATACTTCAATTTAAAAAATAAGGAAAGACAGGAAAAGAATGGATGGCCTTAGAAATATGGCTAACCGTCTGTCTTGTTTTTTAAACACTGACAAGTGGGCATCCGGCCCTTCCTTGCTCAACCTCTGACCATAACAGGCCATCTTGGATCCTCTCCTGATGTTTTCTAAAGTAGTCAATCAATAATACACTGAACTGTCTGGCCCGTTTTCTTTCCATGTGACCTAAGCCAGATGGGTTCATGTTTGATGTTATAGTGCTTCCGTTTAAAGTAAGCCAAAAATGAGAATGATAAAGTTTCTTACGCACAAATGCCTTTGGTTCAAAAGGAAGTGTCCATTTCCCTAGGAGGTGGGTCAAAAAGGATCTTGCTGTGATTTATGTCATAGAGTGTTCTGCGTATGTTTTCCTCTTAAGAGTTTTATAGTGTCTGGCCTTACATTAAGGTCTTTAATCCATTTTGAGGTTAAATTGATACAGCCACTATGGAAAGCAGTATGGAGTTTCCTTAAAAAACTAAAAATAGAACTACCACATGACCCACCAATCCCACTACTGGGCATATACCCTGAGAAAACCATAATTCAAAAAGAGTCAAGTACCACAATGTTCATTGCAGCTCTATTTACAGTAGCCAGGACATGGAAGCAACCTAAGTGTCCACTGACAGATGAATGGATAAAGAAGATGCGGCACATATATACAATGAAATATTACTCAGCCATAAAAAGAAACGAAATTGAGTTATTTGTAGTGAGGTGGATGGACCTAGAGTCTGTCATACACAGTAAAGCAAGTCAGAAAGAGAAAAACAAATACCGTGTGCTAATGCATATATATGGAATCCAAAAAAAAAAAAATGGTTCAGATGAACCTAGGGGCAGGACAGGAATAAAGACACAGACATAGAGAATGGACTTGAGGACACGGGGAGGGGGAAGGGTAAGCTGGGACGAAGTGAGAGAGTGGCATGGACATATATACACTACCAAATGTAAAACAGATAGCTAGTGGGAAGCAACCGCATAGCGCAGGGAAATCAGCTCGGTGCTTTGTGACCACCTACAGGGATGGGATAGGGAGGGTGGGAGAGAGACACAAGTGGGAGGGGATATGGGGATATACGTATGCATACAGCTGACTCACTTTATTATATAGCAGAAACCAACACAACATTGTAAAGCGATTATACTCCAATAAAGATGTTTTTAAAAAAAGGAAGTGTCCAAAATTCAAAAACAGAAAATTAAATTTTAAAACAGAAGGGGAACAGTGACCCAAAACATCCTTACTCAAGAAACTGAGCAGAAACCAAGTCTTTCAACAACCTGTGGCATATTATCAAATAATACCACATGCATGAACACATGCACACACAAAATCTGAGCCTTGAGCTCTAAACTTAGGAATGTAACAGCATAGGTCCATCTCCAGTCTAGAAAACCCCAGCTGGAGGCCAGAGGCAAGGCAACCTCTTCCCAGGGTTTTAACACGAAGGACCACATCTGGGTCAACTTCTCTGGCAGCAAATACAGGATACAGGGCAAGTAGGGACATCAGAAACTGACTCACTGAGATGGTCAACCGATGGCTGGGCAGACACACTCAGGACTGAGGCAATGGAACATGGTGGTGAAAAGCCTGAAGGTTGTGAAATCAGACCCTAGCTCACTTCCTGCAGTGGTAGGAATAGAAGCTACCCTGTGACTGTGGTGAAGCCATAATGGTTCAGTGATGGCAAACAGTGAGGGCTGACTGGCTACCGACGCCCCTCCCATCACCTCCATCACCAAACCAAGAGTGAGCTGCAGCCCCTCAGAGGGTGGGCAACAAGGTGACCTAAGTCTTGGGATTCTCAAGCACTGATCATCTGAACAAATGGAATTTTGCATCTGTCAACAGCAGAACACTTTAGAAAACGGAAATGATCCTTTGGTTTGCAGCCATGACCAAAACTTTGAGACCTCAAATGCATCACAAGAGTGGAAACGGCCACATTAAAACCAAAACCTTTCATTATGCTTTGTTTTTTTTTTCCTAGACAAATGAACAGTAAGCTACTCTGCATTCTTTTCAGCTTTTTTTTTTAGTATCTGATACCATGGCTATTAAAAACAATCTCTCAAAGTCTTTGTTGAGCATCAGAATGAGACAGCTGGGATATTGGCATGAGGAAATGTTCAATCTTGTCATTTTGCAAAAGGAATTCATATTCATAATTAATGATGCTTTTGTCTATGCCAGAAAGAAAATCTAGAGGCTCAACGATGCTTAAGTAAATTCTACCCAAGCCAACTGCAATACAATTTTATAAATTATAGAGCAACAGAGAAAAACAAGATTTTGTGACTTGTGAGCAGAAAGAAAAGGATTAACAAGGCAGCCACACTTCAAGGCCAAAATTGGAGTAAAAGTGTTGATTTCTGAAACGATGGTTTCATTTTCTGTCTCCTCAGTAAGAAAGAGTAATCAAAAACTTGTAACATCCTTAGATGTGATATGACTACAGGTATTTGAAAGACTCTTTGTTCCCAAGTGTGCCAGACACACATCACCAGGTACAGAACCAAGACCACCATTATCAGCCCAAAATGTCAACTAAAAATAACCAAGATGGGCAGATAAACTTACAAATTAGCTTTGGTTTAAGAGGCATTTCTATGGAGATATCGGTAGAGAAGTAGAAAACCCTTAAATAAATAAATAGCCTTAAAGATAACTTTTCGAATTACAGAGCTATTGAAGAGATTACAAAAACAAATCAGTTGTCTTTGTACAGCTCCCATTACAGAGCTGTTGAAGAGATGACAAAGTTTTATTTAGTAACAACTTTGTTAACGGCCAAGGAAATAATGATGAATACAACACAAAACAGGCCAGGGTCAGGGAGGGAAGAGTAAATGCTTAATGGGCATGGTTTTTTGTTTTCTTGTGGTGAAATATACCTAACATAAGATTTACCATTATAACCATTTTTTAATTAGGATTTTATTTCTTTAAAGCAGTTTAAGGTTCATAGCAAAATTGAGGGGAAAGTACTGAGATTTCTCATATATTCCCTGTCCCATACATGCATAGTTTCCCTAACTAATCAACATCCACCAATAAAGTGGTACATCTGTTACAACTGATGAATTTTACACAAATACATCATTATCACCCAAAGTCCCCAGGTTCCACTAGGGTTCAGCGTTGGTGTTGTACATTCTATGGATGTGAACAGATGTTTAAGGACACGTATCCATTATATGGTATCACACAGAGTGTTTTCACTGCCCTAAACGCTTTGCACTGTAACCATTTTTAAGGCTGCAGTTCAGTGGCATTCAAGTACATTCACACAGCTTTGTACAACCATCACCACCATCCTAGCCATCTCCAGACCTCTTTCATCATCCTGGGTCCAGGGCTTAATTTGGGGTGATGCGAGTGCTTTGCAAGCAGACAAGGGTGGTGGATGCACAAAACTAAATGCCACGGAATCACTCGCTTTAAGTTGGTTAATTTTGTGCTATGTGAATTTCACATTAAAACAGAACAACAGTGCCTGGCACACCACGGCACTCACTATTTGTTAATAAACGAATGAGTCCTGGCCTTAAGGAAGCTCACGGGTTGGTAAGGGAACAGGGAGAGAGCAGGAGGTGCCCAGATTCTGGGCTTGGAGCAAAACGGGGCAGCTCCTAACCCCTTTGAGGACTGAGAAAAGGGTTCCCAGAGGACAGACTGCCTGAGAGAAACCTTAAGGGATCAGCTGGAGTATGCCGGGGGAGGTAAGGGAGAAGAATATCCCATGCAGGGGAAGGTGACATTCCCTATCCACGAGCGTGTGGGAGATAACTAAAACACTCAGCGTTCATTTCACAAACTGGTAACTATGACAGGTGATGCATCTATTAATTAACTTGACTGTGGACATCGTTTCGTAACGTACAATACGTATATTAAGTTATCACGCTGTACAACTTTAAAAATCTCACTGTACAACCTAAATATACACATTTTCATTTGCCAGCCATACTTCAGTAAAGCAGGAAAAAAAGTGAAACATCATTAAAAGAAAAATCAAAAATCTTTCATTTTCCCATTATATTACCCCAAATCTAATAAGCAGTATAATAAAATAATTATATGTAATATATGTAAATATTTGTTTGTAATAATTAGAAAAAACATAATAAAATGTAAGAGTAATAAACAAAATAGTAATAGGGGAACTTGTAAATGTCAAAAAAGGTCTTTTGGGAGGAAAAACAGTGACCTCAATGGATCTAGAGTAGGGGCAAAAGCTGGGAGGAGACAGGCAAACAAATCAGAAGTGGAATCAGGAGTGAGTGCCGGAATCTAGAAGTGACTGGGAACCCACCGCGTCTGACGTGAGCAGAGGCCCCAGAAGGGACAGGTAATCTTGTGTCAAAGCTGTTTGGGGTTCTCACGGCCTCGACCTCATTGGAGCTCCACGGTCACCCTGACAAGCAGGTACAGCAGACCCGACTGTCCTCTCATATATGACAAAACCAAAGGGTGTCCGCTCAGACTGACCCCCAAGGCCACACAGCCTGCATGGCCTGCAGCCAGCCTCCTGACCCAGGCACAGCCTCTCCGAGAAGGAGGGCAGCTCTGCTAGAATGAAAACTCCAACACTCCGTTCAACTCCTTCACACTGTTCTTATTTGAGTTAATCTTTTGCGGGGGGGGGAACCCTGCATATTTTCACTGTGGGAAATGGCCTTTCGAGTAAAAAGGAAGCATTCCTTTTTGGTAAGATGTGGACTCTTCACAAAGTTTTATACACAACTCAGCATGGTGGTCATTTCCCAGATGAAACAATGCATGGACCGTCAAATTTCTAAAATCCGAAAATAGTTACGAATAATTTAAAGCCTAGCTTAAATGAACCAAGCTGTCCACAACCGCCTCAAGAAAAGGCAGAGCCGCGGGTCCATTAAACTGCCAAATAAAAGCACCTAAGAGGTCTAGCTCAGTGGTTCTCGACCAGGGTCATTTTGCCCCACCAGGGGACATTCAGCAATGGCTACAAATATTTTTGATTTTCACAACCGGGGAGCAGAGACCAGAGATGCTGCTAAACAGCCCTCACAACAAAGAATTATGCAGCGCGAAATGTCTAGAGTGCTGGATTGAGATTCTAAATTTCCAGGTGATTCCATATATCCAACTGAACTCAGAGGTGGAAAGAAGGTGGATTGAAGGGTCCTGAAGAGCAGATACACACACTCCAGGCTCTGCTGCTTCAGAGCTGTGTGGCATTTTAACCAAGGCACTTCAAGTCACCGGCCGGTTTCCCTTGTTTGCAAAACAGGGTTCCTACTACCTTCCTCAATGAGATCAGGCTAGCTGAGAGCCTCAACATGTAGAGGGCCCTCCGTAGATCCTCAAGGCCAAGGCTGGACTAAGGTCCCAGCCGCCTGCAACAGGCAAAGGCTCCAAGGTACTTCACTGTTTCTGAATAGCACACACTCCTGGCATTTGCTTTATACACACACATTTGGAAAAGCAAACACCAGAGCACAAAGGCATCCATCTAACATGGTTGGATGCAATTTTATTATCCTTCAGTCTCATGAAACAGGAGTCTGTTGATGGGCAGTGGGAGCCTGGCATTGGGGATCACTGCATCTCCCTCACAAACGTGCTGGAAGCCCACCTGTGGCCAGTGACCAACAGGACCACCACCAGTGGGAGGTCAGGGGTGTGTTGACACGGTTCATTTTTTCCTCCGGGTCCAGCACAAGCTACGCATCTTGCGCTTGGCTTTAAATGGTATCATCCGAATGAAGTACCGCTCTCATAATCAGCACTGCCTTTCAACAAGCACAGATGGCACTCACGTGCTTAAATGGCAAATCGAGGGCTAAAATTTGGGGGAGCTCTCCAGGCTCTCAGATCTGGTTCTCCGGGTGGTTTCTGAGAGAGAGGGGTCAGGAAATGGAGGGCGGGGCTTCCCTGGTGGCGCAGTGGTTGAGAGTCCGCCTGCCGATGCGGGGGACACGGGTTTGTGCCCCGGTCTGGG
This sequence comes from Neophocaena asiaeorientalis asiaeorientalis, assembly GCF_003031525.2. Classification (NCBI taxonomy): domain Eukaryota; kingdom Metazoa; phylum Chordata; class Mammalia; order Artiodactyla; family Phocoenidae; genus Neophocaena; species Neophocaena asiaeorientalis. Next base: position 8,977,949 of record NW_020172779.1, read on the forward strand.
AGGATCCCACATGCCGCCGAGCGGCTGGGCCCGTGAGCACACGTGCAGAGTGCTGAAGGTCTTTTTTGTCTGCCGTCAAGCCCTTGCGACAAACTGAACGGGCTCAACCAGAGTCAGTGGGAATAAAGCCCGTGTCAGTCTTGCACGCCCGTCATTCCCAAAGAGAAGCCTGCAGGTCAGTAGCACAGGATGAAGGTTACATTTTCACTATCTCCTCCACAATTCCTTTGTATTTTATCAGGTACCTTTAGCCATCTTCAGAGAACTGTATTGCCCCACTATGGGCAATCACATTAAAACAGTACATTTTAAAGATCTCTTTCTGCCTTAGCTCAAACAGTAGTTTCTTTTTATTTGTAATCACTCAGCATTTTCCCCCTCCTAATTTGAAAGGGGGTGGGGGGAAGATGCAGCACTGTAGCGGACTGCAGAATGCACTCAAATGCAGCTCTAAAGGAAAGCACCACCCAGCAGCTCCAGGTTGGTTTCCATGGTAACCGGGGTCCCTGGGCCCTGGCACTCACAGCAGGAAATGCTGCAGATTTCCACAGCAGTATCTTTTTACTAGACATAAGATGTCCCATGGCAATTTTAAACATTTGGGAATCAAAAAACATACCGTGTGTGTATGTGTGTGTGTGCACGTACACACGCTCATAGATCAATATATTTACAAAACTAAGACAACGTAGATGAAAGAAGCCAAGTTATTCTTACAGATAAATATGCTTATGTCAAACATAACAGATGATTAAAATATAAGCAAAACAGGCTGCCACACACTCACACACACACACACAGAGGGCTAAAAGAAAACAAAAACATCTTCCATAGAAAAAGAAAGGACTGCAATGGAAGTGGAAAACTATTTTGGGAAACCAGACAACCAAGGATTCCGTATAAACAAGCCAACAAAAATCTTGACTAACGATAGGACGGAGCTTTTTTCCATAGCTCATGTTCTTTCCTACTTGAATGGTCTCAGGAGCTGAAGTCAACAAGCGGTTGGCCAGGTGGCTTTCAGGGGAAACCACAGGACAGAAAGCCCTGACCTAGAGTGACAATCCCACTGTCCCCACTGCAAGCTGAGTGGCCTCAGGCAAGTGACTTCAGCTCACTGAGTGTGCCCTGTAAAAATGAAAAGGTTGCACTACATACTAGATGGTCTACAAGAGAGACTCTCTACCTTCTAAAAATGAAAGACCAGAGCGTTATGTTAAGACAAAACAAGGCATCAAACCTCCAGGTAATTCTCATGTCAGGCCACAGATATGTTTCCAAAAGCAGGGTATAAGAATCAAATTTCTTTATATTATATCAGGAGAATTCACTGCCAGACTCTGGGTGAGGGAAGACCTTTGGGATATTCTTTTTCTCTCACTTTCTCTCTTCTCTGAGTGATTTCCCAATACCACATGTTTCTTCCAGCAGAGCACAAGTGAACAGCTAAGGTGAAATTTTTAGTTCAGAGTAGTTTTCACATTTCGTGCGTGTTTTCAGGCTGGGGCTTTATCTGAGCAGAGGGGAGGCAGCTATGCAATCAGGCAGAACAGACTCAGCCTAGAAAAATACTAGTTTGACAACTTCTAGTGTCTTCAAGTTCACGTTTACACTCCAAATGGTTATTTTTATCTGAGGCAGGCAGAACAAACCAAGTTCACAACTCTATGGCAAATGATCTTCCATAAGCAAGCATTGTTTAAAAAAAAAAAATTGCCTCGTCTGTATGAATTCAAATAATTGCACTTTTTCATTAATGCGAATTTATATTTTACCAAACGTGACTCTGGTATGTCTGTGTGTGTGGCAGCGGGATGGGGTGGAGGGGTTTAGTTATTTTAAGCCAAAACGAAAAGCAAAGGGAAAGAGCTAGGGTGGGGAGGAGGGCGGGAGGGAGATGATGGTGGGAGAGTCCCCCCTGCTTGTGCAGACAGCCCTGCAGGCAGCTGGAAGGATGGAGCTGCTGAGTAGACCACTTCATTATGTAAACTCCCTAATGACACAAATAACCATGCTGCACGCAGACCGACCCAGTCACCCATAAAAACACACATCCCCTCCACGCTTGGACCTTCCTCCCCACTGCCACTGCTACCACCGCCACCATGTAATTCACCAGCGTTTATTAAGGTTGCCGAGGTTAAACAGAACAGCACGCATCATATTTTCCCTGGCGTTGCTTGAATTAAGTCAAACCAGAGAAACACTACTGACTTCAGCGGGAGCAAATGCTCCTCTTGGTCAGTGGGAGGACAAACCTTAACTGGACACAAGGGCTTGGGTGTGGGATTTTTACATCCCTAACTCTCCCTGGTAGATGATATTAGGATTCTAGTGACATCCTGCTCTGGACACCCAGAAGATACGTATGTAAAAGTGGGACTCAGGTTAGTGCCCTTCAGGCTAACGCACAATAACTGTTCAAGGGTCATTTCGGGAAGGTGCAGTGAAAAGCCAAATACCATCCAGGCAGGCCACAAGGAACCACAAGGAAACAGCCCATCTCTGGCAACTGCTGCTACCCAATCAAAGATCAATAATAAGCCACTTGTAGAGCGGGAAACGATGCTACTGTCAGGGATCACTTTTCATATCAAGATGGGATTGGAAATGAGGGATTTTCATTTCGGCACCAGTGATGCTTGACTCATAATTCCAAATCTCCTGGAATATACAAATTTGCCCATCAAGTTAACTGCATATACGAAGTCCCCATCTCCTAACTCCTTTAACACAACAAAGGAGGGGAAAAAACAGAAAATAAGATTTTCTTTTAGAAATTTATTCAATGAAAATAATAAATATATGGATTCCTTTGTTATTCCTCATCCTTACCTATCCTGTGCTTTGTAAAAAAAAAAAAGTTTAAAATCCACATGTCTCCCTACTGTGCTAGACTCAACACCAAGTCTGAGTTTCATGTAAAGCAAACCAAAAAATGACGTTTTTAAAAAATGGAAAATGGTAAGACAAACCTCACATTCACAGGGCCATTTTTAAAAAGTTGTTTTATCCTAAGCAGAGTATGTAGGATTAAATGTATTGTGTTGATGAGTTAAAATGACTCAGGGTCTATCAGAGTAGAAAAACATCAAAACAATGAAACCCAAAGCAGAATGCACATTTATGAGCTCATTTTAAAAGGCATTATATCTTTTTATGTCATCCCTTACTAGGTCAATGATAGCTCCAAAATCTCAGAAGAGATGGAAACTTTATATCTTGAAGCTATACTTAATAGGCGTACAGTTTTTAGCTAGGTTATATATTATTAGAAATAGCAATAATTTACAAAATTTTTTTGTACTTCATATAAGATTGAAACTCATAGGTATTCAATATAAACAGATTACATACACATATACATACACAGATTCGGAGCGGCTTGAGGGGCTGAAGGAAGTGAATAAGGCTACACTAAAGCTATTCCAGGTTTTGGTCCCACCATAGCCCTCAGCAAAGTTGTAAGCATATCAAAGATGAGCTCTACATAGAAACCAGTCGTCCTGGAACAGAGAATTTGTCTCTCTGTCATTCTAAGCAAGAATCTGCTACTAAGACCAGTCCGATGCTTCAGTGCTTTCAGCTAATATATATATGTATGTATAGGTATATGCTTATATATACATACACATGCACGTGTATATATATGTTATACACAAAGGTTGTTATATATGTTGTTACAGATACGGGTTGTATAGATATGTGTGTGTATAGACAGACATACACACACACATATCCTCATTAAAAGGATTACAGCTACAAAGCCCAATTAATAAAGGGCAGTTTGACACAACCCAGCGTTAAAGTTGTTCTTTGCATTCATCATGATTCAGAATATTTACAAATGGTGAATACATAACCGTGAGAAGGCAACCCAGTCTTGGATGCCTCTGAATCCACTTATTGTTCAACACTAGGTGACTTTCTGACTACAGAATCTGGTAATACGGATTCGTTTTGCCAAGATATTTCAAGTAAAGGAGATACGCCAACAGCAATCACCCTCCTCAGGTTCATGAAAATTCCTTAAATGCACCTTGAAGAGGGCAACAAGCAAAAGGCTGACCTTTCTTAAAAGCTAGGCTTCATCACAAAACAGTTTTCTCAAGCTTGTCCATTTTTTCTGCTCCCATAAAGAGCCTTTTTTGGACACATTTTTCCTAATCACCCCCCTCCTCATAAAATGTTAATTCCACAGACCTATGTATGTCTGCGTATTACTGTATGCATATCTGTACCTGATACATAAAAAGGGTAAGACCCCCTTCTCTCCTCAAGAACCAATTTCCACCCCCTTTGGAATGATATCTTATCCACTGAGAATGCATGAAACGGACATGCTATAAAAAGAAGGTGGAAGCATTTATTGTTGGGAATTATTATTGTTTACATGTACCTCTCCACCTAACACTCCACCACCACCTGCCCGTCTAAACCTTTCTACCACCCACCGACCCAGTGCCTCAGAAACAACACCTCTTTGCATTCTTTACTAGGTATACAGTAAGCTCTCAGTAAAGCTTTCTGATATAAAACAGAATAAATCAGATGACTCATAAAATACGTACATTTCCTGTTAGCCTTTCTTTGTAGGAATTGTTATACTCCTTATATCCATGCTGTGTCATGTGGTAGCCACTAGGTATATGTGGCTATTTAAATTAAAATTAATTAAAACTAATTAAAATTTTAAAATTATAAATTCACTTCTTCAGTTACACTAGCCACCTTTTAAGTGCTTGATAATCTCAAGCTACCATACTGGACAGCAAAAACGCATAACATTTCCATCATCACAGAAAATTCTATCACAGAGAACAGCCCTGGCCCAGCCTAAAAGCTCCACGAGGCCAGGACCGCATCGGGGTCACTCACTGTGGCACATGCAGGATGTGTTAAGCCCTGGCAGAAAAGCAACGCAATTAAAAGGAAACAAGAAATATGGGAGAAAAGGTCGCTTTGTCTTGGCTCATCCAATTTCCTACTTTAATCAACTACAAGTGTTCTTATTTTTCATAGCTTTGCTCTTACTTACTCCCCACACCCACCTACAATACAGCAATGAGAATTTTCAAGATGTAACTACCGGGCTTCCCTGGTGGCACAGTGGTTAAGAATCTGCCTGCCAATGCAGAGGACATGGGTTCGAGCCCTGGTCCGGGGAGCAACTAAGCCCGTGCGCCACAACTACTGAGCCTGCGAGCCACAACTCCTGAGCCCGCACACATAGAGCCCATGCTCCGCGGCAAGAGAAGCCACCGCAATGAGAAGCCCACACATCGCAACGAAGAGCAGCCCCCGCTCGTGGCAACTAGAGAAAGCCGGTGCGCAGTAACAAAGACCCAATGCAGCCGAAAAATAAATTTAAAAATAAATAAATTAAAAAAAAAAAAAGATGTAACTACCAGCAGGGAAAAATTGGCTTCGGGCTTCCTCAGAATAATTCATGTGAATCAAAATCAAGAGGTCAAATTCAAAACCCCAAAAATGAAAGGCAATAGAGAGTTTCTAGGTCATTGTCAATACAGCCTGCCTAGATTCATGTTTTAAAACATCAGAGAAACCAGCTGCTGGTCCATCCACTATGCAAGCAAGATATGAAGTACTTTCACTTTACCAATTTTTATTTAACAAATCAGCAACTGTTTCCTGGGCATCTATAATGTGCTAAGGCTCCCTTGGCACTATGGCAACCATATACAGACTCTAAGTAAAATTAACACCAGCAGGTTTCCACAAAACTTTGAGGCTCCAGATGCATTCTGCTAGATTCCTTTTGCTCCCCATTACCTATAAAGCCTCAGTTGGAGTAAGATCATCAGAAAAATTAATACACTTTCCTTGAATCTTTCAAAACAATAAGCTTGGCTCTTAAAGGAAAATTACAACTGAGCTGTTTCTCAAATATTCATAAGGTCTCTCCTCCTTTAAGAATCCTAAGGACAATAACCAAAAATAACTAAGGAGGGGCTTCCCTGGTGGCGCAGTGGTTGGGAGTCCGCCTGCTGATGCAGGGGACACGGGTTCGTGCCCCGGTCCGGGAAGATCCCACATGCTGTGGAGAAGCTGGGCCCGTGAGCCATGGCCACTGAGCCTGCGCGTCCGGAGCCTGTGCTCCGCAACGGGAGAGGCCACAACAGTGAGAGGCCCACGTACCGCAAAAAATAAAAATAAAAAAATAACTAAGGAACCTGAACTGGCACATGCAAGTACAAAACCAGTTTAGTGATCTACTGCCACATCTATAGATTAGTGGGTTGCAGTTTTATGCCTTTTTATTTTTAATTAAGTGAATGAAAGTGTCCATGTTTCTTTAAGGTCATCTTCAAAGAATATGCAGTTCCAGGCCTGCAAAAAAGTGTTTTTATGACCTTATTTTATTTTATTTATTTTTTTCAGTTTGTGGCTGAGTAGCTTCCTAGGTAGAAATCATGACTTAATTACATGAAAGAAAGTTCAGGTCTCAAACACCGAAGTCAATCCAGAAGTTAAGGGCCAGTGAAGTTTCAATTAAACAACCTGGTTAAAGTAAAACTTGGGGGCAAACAAAACCAGTCTGGCTGCCTCTTGAAAACAGCTTCCTGTCGCCTCCTCCCCTAAAAGCGAAGATTCCCCCTTTTCCCCCACACCCCAACCAAGAGCAGGTAGCTGCCTTTAACCTACCTGTCCCCTTCCTGTGACTGGCATCATGGATTTGCTGGGCCCTCTTTGTCTACAATGAAATACAAACTCACTCAGTCCTGAGACTCAACCTCAGAGAAGGGTCCCAAGATTCAAATTCTGAACTCCTAAGCGGAATCTGGCCAAAGACCCCATCTCACCAGCCTCCTGCCCCCAGAGATGACAGCCTTCTTCACCTGGACCCTCCAAGGGCTGCTTACAAACACTGCCTGCGCCCTGCTAAATGCCAGATACTTACCAGCATTTGGGAACCTGGGTTCTTCAGAGAGAAGCAGGATGCAGGCCCTGCCCTGGAGGCAGTTGGGTCTAGTGGGGAAGATGGTGACCACACAGGGAGGTCAACACTCTAGAGGGAGAAGGTGCTACAGAGGCCTCAGGCCTGAGACCCAATTTACCCTGGGGACAGGGGAGTGGGAGTGGTGGGGGACAAAAGGTTCACAGGTGATATGACTCTCAAACTGGCTCTAGGAAGACAAGCCGAAGATCCTCAAACATCTAAAGGGGGCAGAGAGGGGGTGGGCTGGGAAGGGCACTCCAGGTCTGGAATGCACATGTGCAAGAAGAAAGGGATCAAAGGTTTTAAGGGATTCAGGGAGCAGAGAGCATTTTTTTGTGGGTGGAACTGCCGGCCGTGGGTAGAGATGTCATTGGACAGGTGGGTGACGGCAAGATGGCAAGAGGCCTTATTCTCCTGGGAAGCCTTAAAAAATCTGAGATTCCTAAGTGCCATCCCACTCCACCCCCACCCCGCAGTTAATCAGTAACCACAAGTATAAGGCAGGGCTCTGAAATCTGTACTTTAAAACAAGCCTCCTGAGCGATAGGATCCACGCAGTGAGATGAGGAGAGCGTGACGTTTAACGAACTCTATACTAAAAACACAACGTATTTTTAAGAACCACGATTGTGCCATTCAGTGTTAAGCTGTGGAGACTGTCTTCATCAAGACAGTCTCCACAGTCAGTGAAGACTGACTGTCTTCACCTCGGCAATCCAGGCTCACTGATTAAAGTCCACCTCTGACCGCCTGGACCTCGCTGGCTATTGTGAAAGTTCCAGCTTCCACCTGCCCTCCTCACGCACACATTGCGGGTCTCTTCTAACCGTATTTCTCACTTAACCTTCTCTCTCCTTTATCCTCTGCTTAACCTCTGCTTCCTTCCACTCCCTTTGTCCCCAAAGCGAAAACTGGAAACTCTAAAGATAATATAGAAAGAGAAATTTTAGACTGTCCAACTTCATTCATATTTTAAGATTTAACAGGGCCAAAAGGAGATTTTAAATCATAGAATATTAGAGCTGAAAAAGGTTACCTGTGATCATCTAGGACCCTACTAGGTCCTGGGAAAACCCCTTTTACAAGTGGGGAAATCAAAGCCCGGAGAAGTGAAACAAAATTATTCAGGGTCACGTAGCTGGCCAAGCAGAAGACAAACCCAGGCATCCCGGCTCCCAATCTATTCATTACTCCAAGGTGCTACATAGATTGTTGCTGTTGTTGTTTTAATGCATTCAGGATCAAGTAACTTTAAAAGCAAACTTAAGTTTATACTAAATCTAGGAGCACCTTACATGAGGAATCATAATTTAATGGTTAAAATCTAGACTCTGGGCCAGGCTTCAGTCTCCCCACTTCCAAGCCATGTGACCTTGGTCGGTTTAGCTCTCTTCGTCCAGATTTCATCATCTAGAATGGAGGTCATAAGCACAGACCTCACAGTGCTGTTTCGAGAATGAAAAGACTCAATCCATGTAAAGCACGAAGGACAGAGCCCAGCCCGTGTTACGTATTCAATAAAGGTGATTAGAGATGATCTAGTCGTCTGGGGATCCATTTCCTTCCTTCTTAGAATCTTAAACTCCTCACTCTGGGTTTGGTGTATTATCATCTCAACATCCCGGAGATGGTTTTTCAAAGCTATAAAGTAATTACAGAGGCACACTGAGGCAGCCAAAAATGAAAGTTACACAGCATTATGCTCTCAAAGGCCCTAGTTGACACAAGCAAATGATGCAAGGGCCACGAAGGGCCAGTGCTAACTAAGACGTGCCCCTGCCTTCCAGTGAAAGGGGGGCACCAGGCTGCACGCTTACAGGTGTAGGAATGCTACTCCCCAACACCAGCCACCGAGGGTTGAGAAGCCTCCCCCGGTCTTTGTTCATTTCCTTTTCCTTTTTTAGGCAACCCAGACAAAGGCACACCAGTCAGTTCAACAACTCCTATGACAGCCCGTGTGCTGGTCCATCATGGACACGAAGAAAATGGAGACCCTGCCTCACAAAAGTCAGGCATCCTTTGTACAACAAATGCCTAGACACTAATTCTTTGCGGCCAATAACACAGAAACAGGGGTACTCTCACACTGAACACAAGTTGTACATTCATTCCAGAGTGCAAACATCAAAAAAATATGGAACTGTATGTATTATGATGTTGATTAACTCTTAAATTTCATTATGGTTTAATTATTCACCTAAACATGTACATTATAATAGCGACTTACACTCTTTCGTTTAAAAAAGTGAATAGAGGGCTTCCCTGGTGGCGCAGTGGTTGAGAGTCCGCCTGCCAATGCAGGGGACACGGGTTCGTGCCCCGGTCCGGGAAGATCCCAGGTGCCGCAGAGCGGCTGGGCCCGTGAGCCATGGCCGCTGAGCCTGCGCGTCCGGAGCCTGTGCCCCACAACGGGAGAGGCCACAACAGTGAAAGGATATTTCCACGTTCTACTTAATAGTTATATGACTAGATTGATTTTGCTCTTATAATGCCTAGCTTTAGAAGATTTTCCTAAATAAATTATATTCAGAGCTACTGCAAAATATTTGCTAAAAAGGACAAAGACCTTTCAGAGCCATTCCCTTTGGGAAACAAGATGGAATGCTAATATTTTGGAAACCAGAGACCTGCTAGCTTGAGATTCTGGATACCAGCCCAAAAGAGACTCATTTAAGAATAACTGCTATTGCCTTCTCATCTTTCCAGCAAGAAAGACTCAAAAAATATGATATCTAAAGGCTCTAAGCAAGAGACTGGACTTTCCATTGAGGGTAGATATCGAACTCCAAACTGCATCAGAGTTACACCCTGTAATGACCACAAGCCCAAATATATTTGCTGCTGACCAAAACAGATTGAAGCTTTTTTTTTTTTTTTTTAACAGATTCTTCATTTCCTTGGAGGTGCATACACCATTAAAAGAGATTACCCACAGATCTCCAAAAGGATGTATACATGGACATTAACTGCAGTGTAGCTTGTAACAGTACGTAAGTGGAGATAATCTAAATATTCCTCAAAATAAAAATGATTTGGGCTTCCCTGGTGGCGCAGTGGTTGAGAGTCCGCCTGCCGACGCAGGGGACGCGGGTTCGTGCCCTGATCCGGAAAGATCCCACGTGCCGTGGAGCGGCTGGGCCCGTGAGCCATGGCCGCTGAGCCTGTGCATCCGGAGCCTGTGCTCCACAATGGGAGAGGCCACAGCAAAATCGTGCTACATCCAGACAGTGAAATTCCATTTGGCTGGTAGAACCAATGAGGTAGATCTCTAGGTACTGACATAGAAAGATAATTATAATATACTGGGGAGTAAAAGCACGGGAACAATGTTTCTTACAGGTTACCTTTTGAAAAAGATCTTACAAATATATTTTATTCCATATATCAACCTACATATTGTTCTACGAGTAATTTTTCTCCCATATGTGTTTAAGTATGCAAAAAAGTCTATAAAAGACACTAAGCCCAATCTCTGCAAATGGTACTGAGAGGGTAGATTTTACTTTATATACTTCGTTACATGACTTTTTTTTAAACTAAAGAGCATGTTCTATATTTTTCAATTGTTAAGTAAAAATTAACTTAATACAACTAATTTGATGCTTACTGAACATAAGATGTGCATTCAAGTTTCTCTCTTATCATCTCCATAAAATATATCTTTTTTGTATCAACCATACATTTTTTAGGTCATGTGAGTTCTCACACTCCCATATTCAATAAAGTTATTTCCTCCCAGTGCATATGGATTCTAGACATCGAGATGTAAAGTATTCTGGTATTGCTAAAAGTGACCTAAAATCAAATGGTTTAAAAATATATCAAAGCAGGGGGCTTCCTTAGTGGCGCAGTAGTTAAGAATCCACCTGCCAATGCAGGGGACACGGGTTCGAGTCCTGGTCCGGGAAGATTCCACATGCCGTGGAGCAACTAAGCCCGTGCGCCACAACTACTGAGCCCACGCACCTAGAGCCCGTGCTCCGCAACAAGAGAAGCCACCGCAATGAGAAGCCCACGCACCACAACGAAGAGTAGCCCCTGCTCGCCGCAACTAGAGAAAGCCCGCGTGCAGCAATGCAGACCCAAGGCAGCCAATTAATTAACTGACTGATTGACTGATTAATTAATTTAAAAACACAACAAGCCATCTCAGGCATAAATAGTGGTTCCTTTCATTTATTTTCCACTCTTCTCGTGCACTTTATTATCTAGAGAACGATTTGCAGCTTCTACGATGTGGAATCCCACAGAGTTAAAAAATCTATATATTTTTAAATATGAGTCAGCTAAGCTCTGACAACTTAAGCTCTATATTCTTGTAAAGCGCCCAAGGGTAAGAGCCCACACGCTGAGCGCCGTCAATGCTGGGAGCCATCCCTCCACCTGCTTACCACGTGTGTTGGTGGCCATGTCAGCCACTTTCTGAAAGGCATCCAAGAAGGCAGCTGCTGCTACTACTGTTGTCCTAAGATGCAAACAGAAAACAAAAGCATGAGGAATGTCTCACACTAGCAGATGCAAGACAGCAAAAAGGCTGCAACTGCTGCTGAGGACTGAAAGTAACCCTCCAGGAGAGAGAACCCGACTGGACATGGACAACCGTTGGCTTTGTGGACCCACGTTATTCTTAAGAAAACTTTCTCCTTCTCATGTTAGCACTCTCCCCCAATAACGTCCAGGTCATGCAGCGCTCGTCAATAAATGCTAGCAATTCTTCCCACCCCGTTCCACCCAACAGTATAAATTATCACCAGGTTAAAATTTCACCAATGAGGAAAAAGGTATTTCTGCCTAAAAGAACAAGTTATTAAAAAATATAAATGGTATACGTGAAAGTGATTTTAGAGTAGGAAAACAATATAGCTATATGGATTGGCAGAAGGAATCTTGGAGAGTGATCGTCTAGGTTAAACAATTCATTTTAGAGTTGGGAAAACTGAGACCACAGCTACATAGTGATTTTCAAGATCACTAGCTCATACCAGGGCTGAGACCAGTAGCCCAGCATGACTTACAGTGAGTGCCGTGTTCATCCTACTACAAGATCCAGGCTATGTGACTTTTCCCCCTAAATCATAATTATAGGGAAACTGAGATACTATTTTTTTCAACGTTAGAATGCTACCTAAACAGCATCTTCTGAATTCCTAAAAGCTGAGAATGAGGAGGAGTTACTATACTCATTTGCTGTCCTAGAAGTTATTCTGAATTCTTCCCATCCCCTTGAGCACTTGAAGATGCCTTGAGCACTCTATAGTCTCCTGGTTCCTAGAGTCGTGGTCCAAGATGTCACTGAATGAGAAGTAAGCACTGCTGCATCTCAGGGCCGTGATTACCCAGGACAAGCAAGCAAGCCCCAGGCTCACTCACAAGAACTCTGTAACAGAATTTACAGCCTGATGCTAATTTCCAAGTATTTCACATGAATCCAGCCCCCACTGAGCATTCCTAACAATGCAAAATTGCTGAAGGATGAAGATGAGAATAAGGACTAAAAAGGAATGAGTTCAAATCAGAGGAAAAAAAAAGAAAGAAATGACCTTTGAACATAAGCAAGAGTAGCTATGAAGCAAAAGGTTCCCGGAAGGTGATGGAGTGGTCCCCAGGAAAACCTGGGCAATAGTCCCTCAGAGCCAAACTTCAAAATGAGGCCTGGGGGCTTCCCTGGTGGCGCAGTGGTTGAGAGTCCGCCTGCCGATGCAGGGGACACGGGTTCGTGCCCCGGTCCGGGAAGATCCCACATGCCGCGGAGCGGCTGGGCCCGTGGGCCATGGCCGCTGGGCCTGCGCATCCGGAGCCCATGCTCCGCAACGGTAGGGGCCACAACAGTGAGAGGCCCACGTACCGCAAAAAAAAAAAAAAAAAAAAAAAAAAGAGGCCTGATATTTTCCAGTAGAGCAAGAGAACATTCTGCTCAAAAAAAAAAAAAAAAACACAGTGACATACACACTAAACAAAACCAAAACAAACAAAAAAACCACACCACTTCAAAGTATATTTCTTAAAGAGTTGGCACCATGGAAAAGTTAGCTTTATCAAACACCCTGAGATTTACAAATGGCTCATTCTGGTTTATAATTAATATCTGATACAAGTGCTGGGTTTATTCTTATTCAAGTCAAGGCCAATCTTCCAAATTTAATGAGCCACAGCTGGAGAGGTGCCTTGAGTATTACACAGTCACCAGGGCTCCTGTGAAAACGAAGACTGTGGTCAAGTATGACAAATTAAGAGCTTTTAAACACCGACTTCCGATGAGCCATATTTCACTGACTGCTTTTTTCACAGGACATCTTAGCTCTCCCTAATGGGGCCGAGCAAACGTGCATCCATCAGCAGGAGAAAGGAGTGCTTCAGCTTACATGCTCCAAGACTATTTGCCTCTTCTACGGTCTTATCCTTACGCACTCCCTAACACAGAAAATTAAACCATGTGCTTGAGGCTCCTATGGTGCTCTCAGCCAGGTACTAGTAGTTTAACAAAATAAGGAAACGGTCCCTGCCCTCAGGAGGCCTACGTATTGTTAAAATATATATATGGTACTTTGTACCAGTGGGGATAAGACTGCTTTAAGTCTCACTCTGTATGTTTAAGACAGCTGATCAGTTAACTATTTTAAACTTTAGCATCCTCACTGGTAAAAGGGGAAGAGCATCTTTTCCTTGGTCAACCCTGAAAACCTGTCAGACAATTAAATGAGGCTGGATAAGAAAAAATGTTGGAGGAGGGGTTGGACTTAAATGTTTTACTGTTTTACTACAGGAGGTGACCTCCTACAGGATGGAGACTAACCTATTTGAAATAAATGATGATAGCAGCAGAGCTGGGGCAGAGGGGTTTGGATATGATCCAGGATAAAGTAATCAAAGGTTCGTAAGCAAAGAAATGGTAAAGGACTTGACAAGTGGCAAAGGGGCCACAGTCTGGAGCCCATGGTCCATCTGGATGCCCACTCATGGATCTGGAAATCCCAGGCCCCATGAAGCTGAATGATGGGCAGGGAAAGTTCCACGTCTCCCAAGTTCTTCTCTCCTTATCCGCTGGGGAGCCAGGGAATGCCCAGTCCTATGGCTAAAGTTCTGGGCAGGGACCCCTGGTGCCAACAGGTAAAGTCCTAAGAATCCCACGTCATTCCTCCCTCCTCTGTCATCCGCATGGCTTTTTATCTCAGAAAACACCTACCTGCTTTGTCCTCTGGAAAACCATCCCCATACATCCAAACCAACCAATACGCCGTGAACAGGGGTCGTGAAAATAACTGCTTTTTTTTTTTTAATGTCCCAACCCTCTTGAAGCACCCTCTAAGTGCAATCGCACCCCTCCCCTCACTGATTTCAAAAGCATATAGCTTTAACAAGAAGATGTTGCCGTATTTTCTATTTCATATGAAATGATATATTAACAAGCACAAGATGAGGCAATAATAATAGCCCCTTAGAGCACATCAGCATTAGATCCTGGTTTTTAAGCAGTTTTATTGAGACATAATTTGTATGCCATAAAATTCACCATTTTTAGGTGTATAAGTCATCAATTTTTCAGTAAATTTAGAGTTATGCAAACACCACCACAATCCCATTTCAGAACATTTCCATCACCACAAAAAGGTCACTCATGCCCATTTGCAGTCAACCTTCTTTTCCACTCCTAGCCCCAGGAAACTACAAATCTACATCTGTCTCTACAGATTTGCATTATCTAGACATTTCATGTAAATAGAATGATACAAACTAAGTTTTAAACTCTGTAAGGGTAGGCAGTAATCAGAATGGACTGTGGAGCCAGACTGCCTCAGATCAATTCCCTGCTCTGTCATTTATCAATACTAGCTGTGTGACTTTGGATAAGTTATTCAGCTTATCTGTGCCTCAGTTACCTCATCAGCAAAATGGGGTAACAAGACTCTTTATCTCTTGGGGATGTGAGATTTAACTGTTACCATGTACCTGGCCCATTCTTACCTTACGTATAATACTTCATCTGACTCTCAAAATTCCAGTGGAAGGAGGCAGAGCGGATATGAGTTTAATTTTACATACGGGAATCAGAAGTCAGGACGCATGGCTAGTAAGTGGCAACGCCACTGCATGCTTCTCTATCTGCAACACTTCCAAAACTAACGCTAATTTGCCTCTTGGGTCCATCCTATTCCATCCTTTGTCTAAGGATGCTGCCGTTTTCCTAGGGATGACATGCTTCTACTTACCGAAGCTGGGACTGTAGCTTTCCGGCTTTGTTTATGAAATCTTCCCAAACTGGATAGCTCCCCTATAACAAAACAAAGCCATACGTCAATAAGTCATGCTGTGATAGACATCTGATGAAGACATTGACAGCACACTCAATTCCAATTATACAGAAAACAGTATATGCTCTCTTCCTTTGCAGTCTACGACATGTTGCCCAGATTACTGTACATACAAGTGTATTGGCTCAGAAATGGGTTATGAATGGGCTCAGTCCCTCTGATCCTGTAAACACTACAGATACCAAGTGGAACAAGTTTGGCAGAATCTAAGCCATATATCGATGCATCACTTTTTGAGTCAACAGATGGGTGGGTCCAAATTCAAGATATGTAGACCATTTTCTACCCTGAACCACCTGATCATGGCTCTGGCTCTTCTCACCCTTATCCCAGAAGGCAGGGAGGGGGGAACCAGAGTGACTGAGGCTCCTCTCCAGGAGAGGAGACTACTGGGAAGCATTATTAGACTAGCAGAATCTCAAGGTTGGGAAGTTACCTGAATACAGCTGCTTCAGCTGATGGCTTGAGCCCAGCACCTACATACAGCATGGTTACAGGTGGTTCCCCAGCACATTGCAGCTGACAGGGAACTCATCACCCTCCACGGCAGCCTACCTACAACAGCCACCCTGTCCTTTAGGTCCACGCAGCCCTAGTTCTAACCTTCTAGGGATCCACAGAGTTAAGATCAATCCTGCTTCCACACACACATCTTTTCAAAGAACGGAGGATAGCAGTACATTCATCCACAGCTTTCCTTCTTTCAGCTCCCAGACGGAATTCTGTGTCTACACGGGCCCCTGCCTCACATCCCCACAGCATCTTGGGGACACTCCATCACATGTCTCTACTTTTCTTCTAAGTATGGTGCTTAGACACGAACTCAAAACTGCAGGCGCAATTCTGATGGGGGCAAACTAGGGCGAGGGGCGGTTACAGCTGCAGGCTAGAATGTGAATGTTATGAACCTTGACAAGGTAAAAATAACGTACGACACCTCTTGATTTTGTCATTAAGGAGAGGGGATGGGAAAACTATAATGAAGTTAATCATCTCATCTTTTATTACAGAAGCCCCATCAAAATAGTCTAAAACTGAAACTGACCTAAAACAATGATTTCACCTTCCTAATGGTTTTCATAATCTTTTTCTCTTATGCTTAGGAGCACAGTTTCTCTACCTTGCCACTACTGACACTTTGAGCCAGATAATTCATTCTTTCTTTCTTTCTTTTGCTGGGGGGGGGGGGCGGGGGAGGGGTTCCTGT
>NW_020172779.1:8994462-9014043 GCF_003031525.2 Neophocaena asiaeorientalis asiaeorientalis
GTACATTGCAAGATGCTTAGCAGGATCCCTGACCTCTATTCACCAGATGTCAGGAACATTCACAGATGCCACTGGACGTGACAAAATGTCTCCAGACACTGCCAGATGGCTCCTACAGGGCAAAGTCACCCCCAGTTAAGAACCACTGCCTTAGAGGAATGTCTGAGAAACTGATTTCTTCTAGGGAAGAAACAGTTATCTGAAGTTCTGCAATTTCTTCAGTATTACTTCACTTCAGTTTCAATTCTTCCATTCAGTGAAAGTAAAATTAAACATATTTTTATTTTGAAAATATCTTGCATAGAACATGTTAATAAAAGTGCCCATTTATACATTTCTCGAGCTATCAAGTCTGTCTGAAAATGTGCACAGAGACATCTGGAAAACCGTGTACCAAATATTATAATGGAATATTTCTGGGAGCTAAGATTTGGACCAATGTGCTGTTTTCTTGTTTGTACCTTCCTCCATGGCCATAGTTTTGTTTTGTTTTTTTTAAATAAGGGTCATGTATCATTTTTTTTTTTTTTTTTTTTTTTTTTTTTTTTTAAAAAAAGGTCACTTTTCATTTTTTTTTTTTTTGCGGTACGCAGGCCCCTCACTGTTGTGGCCTCTCCCGTTGCGGAGCACAGGCTCCGGACACGCAGGCTCAGCGGCCATGGCTCACGGGCCCAGCCGCTCCGCGGTATGTGGGATCCTCCCAGACCGGGGCACGAACCCGTGTCCCCTGCATCGGCAGGCGGACTCTCAACCGCTGCGCCACCAGGGCAGCCCCATGTATCATTTTTATAAAAACAATGAAGTCATTACATTAAAAAATTTAAGATCAAATTAGCATTTCTGGCAACAACAGCACCGTGAATTTACAATCCACCCAAACCCTGAAGTCTGTTTCGTGCATGCTGCTAGATCACAACCACCAATTCTGCATTTGGCCATTTGGGACCTGCTTGGCCCAACTGCAGGTGCTGGATTTATTCCTCCAAGTGGCAGTGTGCGCCCAACAGGACACCGAGCTGCACCAGGCCAGGGAAGCTGTCTGGCTGGCTACTGGCAGAAGTCCTTTGGCAGCTACATCTGAGCTACTGACACCAAAATCCATGCACAGGTCCTGTCATCATCTGCTAAACCACTTAGCCTCCATCCCATCTTTGTGCCCCAGGGGGTCTCTTCAACCCAAAAGCATAACTTTATTTGTGTTGAACGAAACGTTGTGAGGGCTCAGGCTACCTTTCTAGGCCCATCAAGACACTGTGGGGAATCTCAAGTATAGCACCTAATTAATATATTTACAATTTTCTTATCAAGTCCTGGTATGAACATGCCTTCTACATTTACATCCAAGTAATTAAGGGTAAAGGCTGAGATCAGAGTCCTCTGGCTGGTCACTAGAGATCTCTGTCCAGATGGAAATCAGTTAAGCATCCTTAAGAGCACAAGAGTGCAACTAACCAATCACAGCCTCAGCTAGGCATCCCTTCTCTTTCTGGTCCACAAGACAGTATGAGAAGCTTTATGAAAGGCCTGAGGATGTTCAGAGACACGGACCATCAACTTCTAGCCAAAGGAACCATCATCGCTCATCTGCACATAGGACACGAGAGCCAGGTCCTCCTCTCCCCAGCTGCAGCCACTCCCATCCACGGAACCCCTGAAGAAGGTCACTGAGATGATCCATAATATTTCTTAAGAAAAAGGTGAGGGGCTTCCCTGGTGGCTCAGTGGTTAAGAATCCGCCTGCCAATGCAGGGGACAGGGGTTCGAGCCCTGGTCCGGGAAGATCCCACACGCCGCGGAGCAACTAAGCCCGTGCACCGCAACTACTGAGCCTGCGCTCTAGAGCCCGCGAGCCACAACTACTGAAGCCAGCGTGCCCAGAGCCCGTGCTCCACAACGAGAAGCCACCGCAACGAGAAGCCTGCACACCGCAACGAAGAGTAGCCCCCCCGCTCGCCGCAACTAGAGAAAGCCCGCGTGCAGCAACGAAGACCCAATGCAGCCAAAAATAAATAAGCTAATTAAATTAAAAAAGAAAAAGGTGAGGCACATTCACTGAAAACACGCCAGAATGGCAAACGGCCTGTGCAGGGAGCCCCAAATCCTGAGTTCTAGCCACAGCCCTGGCAGTAAATTATGGGGGTAAGTCACTTGACCTCTCAGGCCAGTTTCTTATAATGATCAACCAAAAAAAAATGCATAATTCCATCACTGTTATTGAACACTGACATCACAGAACACTGAAAGAATGTTGGGAAGGAATAAGGAACACAAACTCCAGGGGCCCATCTCCTGGCTAGAATCCTAGCTCTCCCGTCTGCCATGGGACATCGGGCAGGTCATCCGACCTCTGCCTGGGTAAGTCACCACTGCCCAGGGCTGGTGTGAGGAAGAAATGAAGTCAGACATCTAAAGTGCTCAGAGCAGCGCCAGGCACTCAGTAAGTGTCCAGTGACCTTTGACAGGATTGATCCCAGCGTCTGCAGGCTCCCAGGAATCTCCTTCGGGATGCTGGGAGAGATGTTTAAAACTCTCAAGGTCAGATGGTCCACCCAGGCTGGGATCCCTCATTCTTAGTCCTAAGTACAGTTCGGACTGTGCATCTCACTATGAGTTCACCATAGTTAAAGCAGACACAGAGCATGGCAGTGGGACACACAGTGTCAGTCAATGTCTCTGCCGTTCCCAAGTACATGGCAGGTGGAGTACTTAAACCCCAGATGAATGTGCCTGAAAACAGCTGCTCAAACCACTTTAAAAACTACTTATCTGCCCCCACTGGGAGCCTCATTCCAGTCTTTACCAAATTAGCAACAAAAGGAGGGTCCCCGCTCCAGTTAGGGGGTACAGCACCCAGCTCTCTGCCTACGAACACCCACTCAGCCAGAAGAAGGCTGCCAACCGCAGCTCTCTCCCCACTTGATGATATCTGACAGTCTCTCAAAGAGTGTCAGGCCCACCTGTTTTAGGCAATATATAATTTAATGGATTCTTTAAAAAAAAAAAAAAAAAGAACTTCTAAGAACAGAAGACAAAAACCTCCTTGTTGAGAATTTTTTTTTTAAGTGTATAAATGTTATTAAAATTTAAAGGCAAGGTGATGTTGGGTTGTTTCAGATTTTTTTTTTTTTTAAAGTTTCTTTCAAGGAAAAACAAAAAGTTTCTACCCACCTGAAAGTTTTACTACAAAAATTCAAACGCTTGGAGGAAGTGAGGAAGGAGGGAGAAGGCACCCGTAGGAAGATAAAATGGTAACTGAGAGAAAAAGCACTGGGTCGTTCTAGACGACAAGGCTGGGCAAAGGGGAGCAGACTCAAATTTCAAAAGAAGTTTGCCAGTCGAGGCACTGTGTACACTGAGAATCCTTTCAGAAAGCAAGTCCGACGTGGTCCTTAATTTTCTAATCTGCACCGCCCACCAAGAAGTCCCAGAAAGCTGTCTCCTGGGGCTATGTGCCTGGCGGGCTCTATTCACCATGTATCCCCAGAGCTATGAGAAAGCCTCAACACAGACCCCACTGCGGAGTTCAACAGAGAACATGGAAGGGTTTCACAGCTTTCCAGACATACCAAAGTCAACGAAAATAAGACGCCCACTGAGCGCCTGGGCTCTGCCAAGTCCAAAGTCACAGGTGAAGGGAAACAGGCTCTCCTCCCTCTGGAACCCTCTGAATTTCTTTGGAGAGGCAGGCAGGGAGGTTGTGAAGCCCTGACAGTTTGTTGAGAATAGAACTCAGATCACACAGGGTTCTGGGAGAATGGAAGAGTTCCCCGTCAAAGCTGGTGTGTTTACAAGCACGTGGAGGGGCTTCCCTGGTGGCGCAGTGGTTGGGAGTCCGCCTGCTGATGCAGGGGACGCGGGTTCGTGCCCTGGTCCGGGAAGATCCCACATGCCGCGGAGCAGCTGGGCCCGTGAGCCATGGCCGCTGAGCCTGCGCATCTGGAGCCTGTGCGCCGCAACGGGAGGGGCCACAACAGTGAGAGGCCCGCGTACCGCAAAAAACAACAACAACAACAAAAACCCAGCAAGCACGTGGAGGGCTCTCTGCATCTAGCTGCCTGACCGTCTCCACTTCCCTACAGGGAGAGAGATGGGGATTCCCTGAAGACGTGCTCTAACTCCGCAGCCACCAGTCGGGGCGCCCACCACACAGCCCCTCCGAAGGCTGTTCTCTTATTCTAACCTCCAGGGGGATTCAGCGATCTGGAAAACTCCTACTCGGCCGTCACCACCCAGCTCAAATGTCACCTTTTGCAGAGTATCCTGGGACCCACCTGCTTCCTTCATATCACGCAGTTGGCCGTCTCTGAGCCCGAGTCTCCCCCGCTGAACTGTGGGCTCGAGGACAGAAAAATGGAGGGAGGAAGGAAAAGCATTTCTGATAAGAGGAACAAAGACAGGGAAGCAGAAACAGCACAAGTGGGCTCCTCCAAGGGACACCGGAGTGGCGCATTTATGCTGGGAGAAGCAGGAGATGGAAGGATGGACAAGGGGACCATGGGCGGCCATCCAGGACAAGATCCAGGGTTGAACTACAAACGGGGCCTTCATCCAGATGGCGAGTGACATAAATCCCAAACCAGCATGGTGACAAGAGAAGCTGGCTACCGCATCACATACCTGACGGCAGCCTGGTCCCTTGGGGAGTGGGGAGGAGAATGAAGTTATTCTCTTACTTCTGACAGAAAAAGACCATCTGATCTCCGTCGACTCCCCAAGAGTTTGGTGGCCACCTAAGCAAACATGCAAGCGGGCTGCCCTGCCTACCCTCAAGGTTGAGCTCCAAGAACACCCCCGAGTTCCTGTCCTCTCCTCTGCTTTCCCCACAGCCAGATGGCTGGGCAGGCCACTTGCCTAACCCGAGTACAGGGCTCAGCCAGTGGTCATGCTGACTGGGGGCTCTGTTTTGCTTTGCTTTGTTTTGTATTAACCAGAGGCCTGGGATGGCATCCCCCACACGGCACAGCAGAATAAACTGCGCGTAACTCATCAGCCCGGCTGGTTAACGATGCCCCATAAATAATGCAGCAACTGCCTCTCCCAGCCCCGCCGCTGTGACAGCAGAACCTCGGGGCACAGCTGAGGGAATCAGACACCGTGCTGCCACCTGGGGAACAGAGAGGAGCCGGGAGCCTTGGTGAGAGAAGGGACCGTCTGAGAGGAGCCAGAGACTGGAGGGGACTCTCACGAGGAGGCAGAATTCGGCTCAGCTGAGAATGAAACAGGGACCAGCGGGGACAGGCCATAGGGAGTCGGGTTCCAGCTCAAAAGTTCCAGACAGAGGCTGGCTCACCAGTGGTTATGGCTGATGAGAATCCAAGTCTTGGATATACGAGTGGACAGGTCATCTCCCAAGCCCTTCTTTTCACCTTGACAAGCATCGCTGTCACCACCATCATCATTAAGCATCACCAAGTTCTAAATGGTTGCTAGATGCCCGATACATAGATCAGCATTTCCCCAATGTTAACTTTCATATCCATCACCTGGGGATCTTGCAAAAATGCAGGTTCTGATTCCCTTGGTCTGAGGTGGGGCCTGGATGTTGCATGTTTAATCTGAGTAAGGCCGAGGCTGCTGGTCCACAGGCCACACTCGGAGGAGCACAGCTTGATACACACACTTATTACCTGTTCACAAAAACCCAATGAGGCGGGTGCTCCTAATTATCTCACAGCTGAAGAAACCAAGGACCAGGAAGGTTGCATCCTAGGGGTCTAGGCTGAAACTTGATCCTAAATCTGCCTGACTTTGTGGCCCAAGCGCTGCCCTGATTCTGCTAAGTGCAAGCAGCAAGATGCACAGACCCAGCCTCCCGGCCCAGCCCCAGGGCTGCAGAAAGCCACTCAGTAGGCAGGCTGGGTCCTGCTTTATACTGGGTTCAGTAGGAGCCCAGACAAAGTAAAGTGGAGACCAAGGGCTCCAAACACATAACCCCCGATTACAACCACAAAGGCCCTGGACAAGCTGTAACGTCGACCCAGGAATGGTCAAGATTCTCCACCATGTGAAAAAGAAAACACAAAACAAAGAAAAGCTCTTTGTGCAAAAAACGTCTGATAGAAATGCACGGGAAATGTTCATTCACCACCATTAGCAGTGTGATTATGGATAATTCTGTTAAGTCTTCAGGTTTCCTGTGGATACTAGAACTGATCTGCTTCTCCCAGGAGGTTGGAGAGCCTGTCTGGAGCATCTCTATAGGCTGCTGCCACCACCCCTGCCACCGGGTCTCTCCCCAGGGTGGGTGTGAGGAACGCAGTCCATATCATCCCTCTCCTTCTTCTTCTAGGGACACCCCTTAGTGACCTCAGGCTTTAGGGAAACGAAAAGCAAAGCTTCAAGAGGAAGTTTCTGACCAAAGCAGGAGTGCCTCTGGACTCCATGCTTCTTGAAGCACAAGGCAGGAATGTGCAGCTTCCAGAAGTGGGTGCCTGTCACAGCTTTGTCCCCAAAGCCATCCTTCCCCACCCCATCCTACAAGATGAAGGGCTCCCAAGATCCTCTGATGAAAGGCGCTGCGTAAGCCCATCCATCATCAAAACCATTCCTGGGCTTTTATTTTCTGATTGGGGCTTGCCTAATCCACTAATTATCCCTGTCCATCAAGTGGATGGCAGCCACTCGGATAATCAGTGGTTGCCTCCTTGCACGCCCACCCTCACCCACCTACTCAAGCTCACCAGCAATAAATATGCCTGTGAAAAGGACCTTACAGCTCTGTGCACACTTCGTGGGCACTGCCACCTTCCACTAAACAGATTTCCCCTTCCACTGAACTCCACAAGCCCCAATTCCCAGCCGGGCTATTAGGAATGACACCTGGGTGGGTACCACAAAAAAGGGCCGTGTTTGTTACTTCTATAGTCATTGCCCTTTTTTAGTGTCAATCCACGGAATGTCCTTCTCTTTGCCTGGATAGAGGGCCCTGATGGGCAGTCTAATCCAGTGTCTAAAAGGATCAGTGTGGTCTAGTGGGTTGAGTCAGGCTGCCCAACTTCAGATCTCCCCACTGGAGACCTAAGTGACTCAGTTATCCATTGCTGCTCTGTCTTCATCTGTAAATGATAGCCCCGGTAGTTCCCACCTCAAAGGATGTTAACGAGAGTAAGTGAAAGAATACGAGGGCATAGAAGGATGACTAGCACTTAGAAACTTAGAACTCCAGAAATGCCAGCAACTGCTATTTTAGTGAGTCAACATACAAGGCCAGCCACCCTGACTGGGACATTTAATGAGCACCTACTATGCACAGGCACCGGGCCGGGGGCGGGGGGGGGGGGTGTTAAAACAGGCCAGAGTGTTGAGGAATGCTGCTGTGTAAGCCACCAATCCCAAAGCCTTTGGAGGGCGCCACACTCCAGATATAAAGCACTGGAAGGTGGGGTTGGTGCAAATTTCTGGAGGGGGGTGATTCCTCACCGAGGTCTTAAAGGACAAAAGGGAATTTTCTGGGCCAAGAGGAAGGAAAGAAAGGACAGGAGGAAGCATTCCCTGCAGAAGAAAGAGAATTAGCAAAGGATAGGAAGTATAGAAGACTATGCTACATTCAGACATGAGAGTCATTCTGTTCACCTGGAACACATCCAGGGAAGGTGTGATCTGGGGGGCGGGGACAGGGTGGGAGGAGCAGGGAGATCCTTCCTACTCACTTCCTGAGCTGCAGAGGAGGCTCTTGGTGGCTCAGGGGGGCCCAAGAGCCACCCCCACTTCTACTTACTCATGGTACACTCCCAGCACCACCTCCCAGAGACTCACCACCGGGGAATGTCTGTTAAACCTGCAGACGCCTGAGCCCCGCCCCAGGTCTGCACAATCAGAATCTCTGCGGGTGGGACCCAGGGGTCTGCATTTAACACATTCCCCAGGGGACACTCATGCTCTGATGGCTAAAGTCGCATACAGATTTGAGAATTATCACTCTAGATAAGATGCCACATCCCTCTGAAGTCTTGGATGCTGTGGTGTCAGCAACTTCTCAGTCCTGATGTTCAGACCTTGCTCCTTCAGAAGTAATCCCTGGGGATAAGCACCTGCACATGGGAATGTGAACTCATACACATTTTCTGAAAGGCATCTGGCAATGGGTTTCAAGAGCCATGAAAGTATGTACCTTTGACCCAGGATAAATCCTTCTGGGGAAACCACCAGTGTCAATCAACGTGCAGCTACAAGGATATATTCACTGGAGGGCTGCTTATAATTAGTGAAAAACGGGACACAGCCTAATCACAAATCAGTATGTAACTGGCTCCCACCTCAGGGCCTTTGCACATGCTCTTCGCTTGCCTGGAACATTCATTATTTCTCTAATATCCACATACTTCATAAGCTGTTGCTCAAATGTCACCTTCTCTGTGAAGCCTTCCCTATTTAAAAACTGCCACACTGGGTCTGCTTTATTTTTTCCCATTGCACATATCCTTCTAAAATATAACACAATTGACGTATTCAGTTTGTCTGTCCCAGACCCCCACCCCCTCTCCACTAGAATGTAAGTTCCAAGAGGGCAGAGATCTGTGTCCATTTTATTTACTGCTGTGTCCCCAGCACTTAACACAGAACCTGGCACACGGCAGGTCCTCAAATGTGTGTCAACTAAATGAATTAACTACAAACAAACAAAACAATGGACCACCACACAGCCATTAAAACGGACCTGGCTTCTAATTACACGCACAGAAAGCACAAGTGAAAAGCTAAGTGTTGAAAGAAACTTCTGGCAGGGCACAGGCCGCAAGAGCCTTCATCTAAAACATGTGTCCATAACCCACTTTGTAATCAAGTGGTTATGGGTGACTTTTATTTTTTACTTGCCTGAGGTTTTAGTTTTCCTTTCATTAACTTTCTATTACTTACATAATCTTGGAGAAGTAATCCCTCATGAAATGCTCTCAAAACATTTGCTAACGCTTTATGCTAAATGTAGAGGAAAGCTCTCTCCTTGGTGATTTAATTAGGGTGTCCCTAATTAAGGCCAGCACAACATCAAAGAGGCCAGGTTCCAGGGGATCCTTGCTTCAGGTCTACTCCCGGTTGCAAGACGATGCCCCTCCCCCAGCAGCAGCTCAGAGCCTCCCAGTGCCCGGACGCCAAGGGCCTGGCCATCAGCTAGCTACTCCTGGCCCTGCTCCCCGCTACTTGCTTCCTATTGGGGTGCTTCATCCAATTATCCAGGCCCCAGATCACATCCTGCTGGAGAGCTGGCTTTGAAGGTTCAGTAAACAATCACTTCAAAACAAAGAGGGACCATTAAACCAAACTCAAAGACTTCCTTAATGGCCTCCTCCTCAGCTGCCGGAGCTGCCGGCCGAGCTGGGGCAAGCCGAGCCTCAGAAGCGAAACTGAGGTCTCCCTGTGAACTAATCTCAAAGCCTTTCCAGACTCCTACTGCACACAGCCCCCTTTCCTGAGGTGCAATCGTGTGGGTTGCAGAGCCATTACTGGGGCGACCCTGACAGAGGGGGTTTCTCCAGCAAAACAAACATGTGTCATGTGGTTGTCACCTCGGACAACTGTGTCAGACCCTTGGGAACCACACCCCGCCTGCCCCCCACATACTTTCCTCTGCTGACGAATCAGCGGCCCCCGGCTGAGTCCACCGCCCAACAACTTCATGTCGTTGGCGGGTCCAACTCCTCTTGAAATAAAGGGAGGCCTCCTGGGCCTCCTGAAGCAGCTCAGAGGACAGCCTAGATTTTTCTTGCTTTTTCTGGTTCCTCCTGAGTCCTAAAGCTATAGGTAGAATAATCTTCAAAGTAATTGATAACATACACCCATTATGGAATCTGAAAAGGAAATCCTAAAATGCTGTGAGAGACAGCTCAGCACTGTGGATTAAGGGTACAGACTCCGGAGCCAGACTACCTGGGCTCAACTCCCAGTTGTACCTCTTGATAGTTGTAAGATGGGGGCAAATGGCTTAACCGTTCTGCACCTCAGTTTCCCCATCTGCAAAATGGGAATTATAGCAGTAATTCCCTCACTGTTAGATGGACTAGTATTGAATAACTACCTCATTGGGTTGTTAGGATTAAGAGTCTTTGTGAAGCACTAGAATAGTGCCTGGTTGTACCATAAAAATGCTTGTTAAGTAAGTAAAATAAAACTCAGGTCTCAGCTTGGGGGTCACCTGTATCAAAAGCCTCCCCCTGATTCTGTCTTCCTACTCCAAATGAGAATCAGAGGCCTTCCCCAGGCCCCCCTCAAACTCTTGTGCTGACATCTATCATGGCACAGATCACACAGATTTCTAGTTACTTGTCTCTTCCTCCTGTAGACTAAACAATTTTCGGGCAAGGTCATAGATGTATCTCTACCCCCCAGCAGTGCCTGGCCCAGAGCAGTCATCATATTTGTTGAGTATGTATACTGTGTTCTCTCAAATTATTTACACGCTGAAAGCTGAAAAGTGTTTCACTCTTGTCTATTGCATTCTCAAAGCGAAGATATAGGTTTCTTATATTTTCTGAAACATCTGAGTGTCGCTGTCAGCAGGGTACTCTGCTGGAAATTACTAGGTTGGCTCCGATAGATACATAAGAGAGTTTTATTCAGCATTCATTTTGTGCTAAGCCCTTTACATATATTTTCTCTTTTAATCCTCCACAACTTTAATAGAAGAGTATTACTCTACCCATTTTACAGGTAAGAAAATTAAGTGTCAAGGAACAAGAGTAACTTGCCCAGAGTAATAGAGCTAGGAAGTGGCAGAGCCAGGCTTCAAAGCCCAAGGGCAACCACTTAAGGTAGAATGTAGTAAGTACTAGGTAGAATCAACATGAACTTGGAAAAATGCCCAAGGGCCTCTGACCTGGTAGGCAGATGAGGGTCCAGAAATGAGGTAACTTTCTGGTGAGGCCTTGAAGGATGAGAAAGATTTCGATAATGCCGAAAACGGCACAGAAGCTCTTCCAAGCGGGACAAACAGCAAGAAAGAGGAGCACAGGATGTGTTCAAAGAAGCCAGGGAATCCAGGCGGGGAGACACTGGGCACAGAGCAGGTCACTCTGCTGGGCCAAGTCACAGGTGGTCCCCAAGGCCTGGGTAAGACAGGTGGGCCATATTCAGCAAGTAGGCAGGTAGGAAGAACCCAAATATGGCCAAGTCTTGGGAAGGGACAGAAGCCAGTACGAAGCTGCTGCTAAAAGGCAGACTAGAGGCAAATGAGGCACTTCTCTGGTAGTCACTCTGGAAAAAGAAGGGGCGACTCAAACAAGGTGAACAGAAAAAGATGGCCCTTATGAAGCAACTCAGTCTCCCCTTACACTGGTGTAAACATCTCTAAACGGTTTTTTTCTTTTACGCATTAAATTAAAGGCCCTGAGGACCTCCGCCAGGTACACAGCCCTTCCCTGCCTTTATATACAGACAGAGGGTTTGCAAACAGAGAAATGGCAATAGGCCCTGCTGAGCCAGATGAGGTTATAATGAACTCAGGAGTGATGTACTCAGCAAGAAAAAAAAAACTAAACTTCTCCATTTCCTGCAACTTCACTGCAAGCTCTAAATACAGCTCAGTAAAGGGTGGGGTCATGTTTGCCCTAAGAAGTGGTGGAGATAATTACTGATTTCAAAACTTCAGAATACTTCATTCCCAAATCTGCAAGACAGAAAACAGCAGCAGCTAACATCTGAGTGCATGTACGCCAGGCACTGTGTGAAACCCTTTACAAGTACGATCTCATTTCAGAATCCCCCCCAACAACCCTATAAGATGGGTACTTTATGAGACCCATTTTACAGAAAAGGAAAATGAGGCTCAGAGAGATGAAGAAATTTGCCCACAGGATTTAAGACCAGACCTCTCTGACTCCAAGGTCAGCAATAGCTCCAGAATTTCTACAGGAGGGGTTTAGGGGCAGTGATGTGGCCAGGAGGAAACAGAATGTGGGCAGGAAGCCGTGTTGCCAAGCAAGCACACTGTTTTTACTTAGGTGGTATGTTATAGATCTGCACTGTCCGATACGTAGCCACTAGTCACATATGACTGTTTAAACTTAAACAAATTACAAGTAAATAAAATTTAAAAATCAGCTCCTCGGTTGCACTAGCCACACGTCAAGTGCTCAAAAGTCACATGTGGCTAGTGGCTAATATATCTGACAATTTCCATGACTGTAGAAAATCATGCTGGACAGGACTATTACAGATCAACGAAAAACAGCCAAGGATTCTAAAGATGCTTTTTCTGTTGTTATTTTCCAATGTGTTCACTTTAACGTTGTTTCACTATAAATTTATTCTTATTTTTAGTAACTGTAGTAAATACACATAAAATTTACCATCCTGAAGCCCAGTAGCGTTAAGCATATTCTCATTGCTGTGTGACCACGTACAGATGCTTTTACTCAGACTTAGGCAAGATTGAGAAAACACGCTGAGGGTGCTTAAACTGCGTATAGCTGGGGGTGCTTTTAAAAATCCTAATGTCCAGGATGTACTCCAGAAGCACTGAATCAGGCCCTCTGAGGAATTAGGGTCCAGGCATCAGCGTCTTATGGCTCCCAGGGAATCCAATGTGCTCATCCCTGTGACCATGCCCATTCTACCAAAATGGGCACACCTGCCCAGAACTGCCTCTTCCTCCTCCAGCCAGAACCCCCTCCTCCGGGACCCTGGAGACCCCTGTCTGTGGGAGGTGGCAGGGAAGGGAGGCCCAGGCAAAACCTTCCGTCCACCAAACCCGTCATCCACCTCCAGGATTCGGGAGGCGGCTGGTGCTGACCAAGCTAATACTTTCACTACTGTCCAAATTCTTTGAGGGGAAGCAAATAAAAAGACACACAGCTCAAAAGGCACCCCACTGATTTTTTTTCCACCCACTTAAACTAGACAGGAAAAGAAAAACCACTTAGAAACTATGACCAAGGCATATATGCCAAGAAATCAGCACGGAAAGGAGGTTTTTTGGCAATTCCATCAACTTCCCCAAACACAATCTTGCAATGGTTCGACTGACTCAACCCAACTCGAGGGTGACCGGGAAATAATTAAATACGGAAAGCCCTTTTACAAGAGTGTTCCAGGGCTGGACATAATATGAGTTCAAGGCAAGGAGTTCTCTTTGAGGAGTAACTGAACTCCGGGTGAATTTGTTTAATTCATATAATTAAGGGGACCGATGGGCATAGTCGCCCAACCTTAGGGACCAATGGGCTCCCCAGACACATAAAGGCAGCCCTCTGGCCAGTCACGGAGAAGACTGCAGGTGCTTTGTATGGGGACAAGGACAGAAGCCAAGGATGGAGGTGACTTTCCTCTCTGCGCACCCAGGGGAAGGAGAGGAGAGGGGAAAGGCAGGTTGTCTGTCAGAGAAGATTGGTAAGTGGGAGAAGGAAGGAAGCCACAATACGTCGATACATCACAAATTAAACCATTTCCACAAAAGTGACAGCCAGATGGGAGCTGTGCACCACCCCCACCCCCAGAGTTCTCCCAGCATCTCAGCTCAGGCTCACACCTCCAGGCTGCAGGCACAGAGATGTGACCTTGATTCCTTCCTTGGGCCTCCTGCAAGACTCAGGCAAGTGAAATGCTGTGGAAATAAATCCACAGCCCCCTCTCTACCTTAGGCATGCTCTAAAGAGCTCCAGCTTTAAGGTCAAATAAACCAAGATCTGAATGCCAGCCCACCTCACCACGGCATTAAACAAATTACCGACTCCAAGCCTCAGTGTTCTCATCTGTAAAGTGGGGATGATGGTGAGGATGACGGGAAATCCTGGCACCCAGTAGATTCTCACCGAGTCCCTTGCTGCCCCCTGTTCACTACATGCAATGATTACAGAGCACCTACCACAGACCAGGTGGCACCAAGAGCATCTTAAATTGGGAAGCGGCAGACGACACAGCCCCATGCCAAGGTCTTCCCTAGGCCAAGAGGTGGGAAACATTAATAATGGGTGGGCTGCTCTGGAATCTACGCCGGGTGGATTTTGCTTTTGCTTTTGGAGGGGGGCTGTATATGCATATGTGTATATGTGTGTTGCGTGCGCACACATGTGCGCGCACACAACACACACTCAGATGCAACCTTCTGCATTCTCCAGCTCATTCGAGGGAGAACCTTGGCAGTCAAATACAATGGGCTTCCTCAATGCTCATCCAATTAATTTATTCCATTTGTCTCTCTGGTTTGCTACTTAATAAGGCCGAATCGGCAGTGCAATCTGCAATCTGAGTTAAACGGCTTCAGGCATCGGTCGGCTCCCTTTCAGGAGTCCCAAATGCGTATTGTCTGCTGTCCTAGGCAGCTGAATCTGTCCTTTGGCTTTTTTTTTTTTTTTGGTTCAGGGAGAGGTATTTCTTTGTTTTTGCAAAGGTGTGGGTTTTGCAAAGGTGTGGGTTTTAGGGGAAAGTGTCCTGAAGGCAGTTCCAAGAAGTAATGGCAAACTCAAAATGATCTCATTTTTCCATACCCGATATAAACATCTAAATGGTCTTGCTACAGAAGGATCTGGCCAGCTCTTGACCGTCCCTAGGAAGATGGAAAAAGCCTAGATGAAAATAATAGATAAAGCACCTAATGGATCAACAGTTTCAACCTTTTCACCCTCCAAGCATTTTAACAACCTCAGGTGAGCTGGCCAAATGGGCAGGCATTGTTTTCACTTCTTCCTTTTCCCTCCCCCAAGAGGCAAAAGAGTTCTGAGGCCAAGAGGTCAGCAGCAGAGTGTGGGTGGGACATACTTGTGCTAAAAACTTGTTCACTGTTTCTCTGAAATTCAAATTTAACCAGGAATCCTGTATCTTGACTTGCTGATATCAAGCTCGGTGCTTGCAATGTCACTGATGCTCAATCAATACTGTAGGATTATGAGTTCACGTTACTCTCATAAAGAACTAGGTGATAGCTGAACCGGGCAAAATTCAAACTCAGCCTACCTTCCATGCAAACCGTGACTGCGAATGACCTTCTCTCTCCATCTGGGGCATTACCAACTAGGATCTCAGAACGTAAACGTTCACAGCATCAAACAACAATTTGGTTAAATATGACGTACGAGGGATTTTCCCCACAGAGACACTCAAGCCAAGACCAAAAAAAATGACTTCTTCCCAAACCTCGACGACAAGATTTGCACCTAAAAGCCCCCAAAGATTGATCTACAGAGAATAGGCCCTAAACCTCTCAACAGGCACCATTCTGGGCAGTTCCCTGCCACTGGTTTTATGACATCTTCACTTCTCCTTCTTCTCCCACAGGCCTAAACTGAGGAAGCTGTAAAAGCCTGGACAAACACAGCCATTTGCTAAGAGAAAAGGCAACATGGGGCCCATCTGTACTTTACAAGGGCTTTGCTTGTCTACCTTTGTGTGTCACCGTTTACAGAGCAGCCTGCCTCCCTCAGAGCACCTGGCCACTGGCGGAGGCCTTGGCTGGGTTTTCGCTATCTTCCTAGAGAAAACACTTTTTTTTTTTTTTTTGAAAAGTCAAAAGGAAGGCCTGCAGGGGCTGACGGATGTCCCTCCCCAGGCTGGACTACCAGCCCTTCCTTCATGACTGCCATATTGAATTGAACTGGACAAGCAACTCTCCAAGGGGAGCCCTTGTGGATCGCTAGTTCCTCACAGTCCAGCAAAAGGCCTTCCACACAGCAGGCCCTCAATAAACACCGAGGAAGTGAACCTCTTGTCTGACAGACACCCCAGAGCCAAAGCAAAACAGTAGAGGTGAAAAACAACCCTGAAATCATTATCCAGTGCTGGATCCACTGCCCACATTCTTGATCTTGTGATAAGTAAGGAAAAATATCATGACATGTCTTTGAACCACAAAAGATTTCCATGGAATTCAAGAAGTCCCTTAAGCAGGTCTAATTTTAGGTAGAACTTAGGAGAGAGGATACTGGTGGCAAACAGAGGTGGGGGGCAGTGGAGGAAAACTGAACAAGGCCCCTATTCTGCTCGGCACAGGTGCTGGTAACAGGACACCCCTGCCTCAAGTGAGACGTGGGGTGGAGAATTCAAGGTGTGCTTGGGTATTTTTTTCACCCCCCAGTCACATTATACAACCCCGAACACACTCTCCAACCCAGTACAAAGTTCTCCCTGCATCAGGCCCAATGCAGCTCCTGACATGCTGATTCTTGAGCAACAAGGCTGAGGAAAATATTTGATTTTAGCGTCCAACTATTTTTTTTTAAACTAAGTTAGTTATTAAAAGAAGACAGACATCTACAGGCTGAGCTGCCCTCAAGTTTGGCCAGGGTCTCCTGGTCTTAAAAGTTCTCCAAACATCACTGAATTCTACATGCTGGTTCAATTACTTAACTAAAAAAATTTAAAAATACAAATATCAAATCAGCATGTCGTACACCCGAAACTAATGTTATATATTCATTACAGCTCAAGTTTTAAAAAAGAAAAAGTAATGGCACAAATCTGCTGTTTGAAGCATTAGCCTGTCTTTCCCGGGACTTGGAGAGAAATTCCAAAAAGATTCCAGGATCTCCTTAACACAGTCAACAGTGTTTAAACATCAAAAGTCAGTCATCTGGCCTTCCACAGTCACTTCCAAGCTACTGTCCCCTAAACAAACTGGCGATGGGCCCTTGCCTCCAGCCACATGAATCCCTAGTCTCCCCTTCCCTTTGGGACCAGCTCACTCCAGACAACCTGATTTATGCGGACGGCGGAAGGGCAGCCAGTAAGCGATTTTGCACACCACCATTCATTAGCGACCACCAGAGTAGGATGGAAGAAAGGAAAAAACTACAGGGTTTTCCCTCATCAAGGAATCAATAAGTTATTTAACAGCTGTTGCAGGATCCCAATGGAAGAAAAGTGAGGGTTTCTTCACTGCACCCGACCCCCTGAAAAGGATAAAACACACACCCTGACAGCCCAGGACTTAGCCAGATGAAAGATAGTTAGAAGAATGCACAAAGAATCCTCTCCAGCTTTTCCATGTCTTGAGGTTCTTTGGTTTGGGAAGATGGATGGTGCCAGGCCTTGAAATTACTCCATTTTTTGTTGTTTTCTTTTTTTTTTTTTCTCCAAAGAGGAAATTGACTCCCTTCCTGTGCTGCTGTACATTTTGGAGAATCAAATGCTACTTTTAAAAAAAAAAGTTTTCCTTACCCTTCCCCCCGCCCCCCGACTCCAATAACACTTCTGAGCAAATAACCTGAAAATGTTCTCAAGATGGCATTCCAAATGGGTTTCCAACATTTACATGTGTCCTTCATAGCAAAAGGGAACCAAAGGCGTCATAAACCTATCATGGGAGTTCAAGGAAGTGAAAAGGAGGATAAGCAGGTCCTTAGAAAGACAGCCCATTTCAGATATTAAAAATTGACTTTTGTTGCTGGTAACTCCATGCATAAGCATACTATACACTGCTTATCCTAAACGCCCAAATTTTTTAATTCCCTTTTAAAATGTCACTGCCATCTACTCCATGAAGAAGCCTTTTAAAAAGAAAACTCCACGAAAACACTGTCTTAGGCATAAACAATCTTGGAAATTAGACACCGCCCCTCTCTTTTTCCTTCTTATCTCTCTATTCCCCAAAAGTCTGAAATTCTGCAGACCCCAAAGCATGTTTTCATCTTCCACTCCACTTCGCTTTTAAAATCTCTGACTGCCAAAACAAAATAAACCTTTAAAATAAATGTCTTCCCAACAGGATGTTGAACAAACCCAACTCAATTCAAAGGGAAAGAACTCATGAACCACAAACTATAGATCCAGCACTAAAAGGGCATTAAATAAGTATTTTTAACTGGAATCTTGGGGAGGGAGAAGCATGCCACCTTAGCACCCACAAATCCCCCAGGCAGAAAGTGCTGCAGGACAGTCCCAGGATGGCAGGTAGAAAGCATTAGGGCCTACCTTCAAGTGAGTTACTTTCTGAAGGGCTTTGGGTTCAAACCTGTAAATTGGAAGAACTGAGCCTAGATTCTGGATTCAGGAACAAAGAGCGAGGAAAAAACTCCAGATGTGAACACTCTGGGACTGCAGTGGGTCGATGGGTTAGGTCACTGGGTTCTTGTTACTACAGAGGGACTGGAAACATCCATTTCTCCCCTCCAAAAAAACACAAGCAGCTCTCCCAACCCATCTCGAATTCTTCCCCTGGTGATCAGAATACACGTGTGCCTCAAACCAAATCCTGTTTGATTATAAGGCCTATAGAATTTCAGTTAACAAGAAAGACCCCAGAGTCTACAGAGGGAACACCGAGCTTTGTCTCAAAAGAGCACTTCAATTATTCAATGTGGATTGGGGGCAAAGGAATGAAAGGGCTGTCTTTGAACAGGGAATAATCCATCTAATTCCAAGGGGTTGGATTAGAGGCATTCCTAGGCAAGCAGGGTCCCGCTGAAGATAAGGCTACACAGATGTCAATTTCTGACAAAAGGCACAGGCTCTGGATAGGGATTTCAAAATGGACAAGACCAGGACGGAGGCACCTGGGAAAAAGTTCACCCCGGGTGAGGTGGCAGCTGGTTCTAAGAGGGGGAAACAGGCCATGACAGCTGAGCATTCCTTCCCAAAGTCCATCTCCGAGGCCGAACCCTCTCCAAATCTTACACTTCAACAGACAAAAGCTCCCGCAGGCGCCGAGGCAGCGGCTGAAGAGGGGCTGTCCACACCCACCCGCTGCACAGCTTTCCAAACCTGCCCACTCGTTTTGGAAGCCGAGCTTTCAATTAAACACCACCTCCCCGGATCTGTTGAGGCAAACTGGGGCTGGGCTACAGCCAAAGAGAAGCTCCCTAAATACACATGAAAAAAAATCCCCCCACCGCCCCCAATTCCCACCTCCAGCCAGCTCGCTCGTATACATTTCCTTTGGATTAGTAACACAGGGCCCTGGTCTATCTCTGTGCACAGAAAATCCACATCCAAGGATCAGGTTATCCCCAGTCCCACCCTTCGCAGGAAAATGCCAGGGTGTTGTTCCCCGCCCCCATCACACACACGCGCGCCCGCGCGCGGTCGGACACACACACTGAGTCTCCACAATCCTTCCAAGAGAAAACCTGGAGTCTGTTTGTGCTGGGTGTCTAGGTGATACAGTTGTTTAAGGTGCCCCAGTCTGGACCTCAGGCTGGGAGCCTCAGCCAGGGGAAGTGGGGTCCCCGCAAAACTGCTCTGGGAACAACTTCTCCGAGCCCCGGGGGAGGGCCGAGGGGAGGCACGCACTCCTTCGCCAGCTTTGGAAGAGCCTAATTAATACCTAATTTGCTCAGATCTCCCCCAGGTGGACCTGAAAGCCAACAAGGGAGAGGGAGGTCCCTCCCAGTCTCTCGAGTCGGGGGGCTCCTTCCCACGGCTGGGAAGAGCCCCTGCCCTGTACCCCAGGGAATCAGATGTCCGCCCAGGCATCCAGACTCCGCGGGTCGCGGACACTCCGTCCAGCGACAGACAATGGAAAACTTGGAGCCGGGGCCCTGGGCCCCCAGGGAAACGAGACGGTGCCGTCCCCTGGGACAATGAGCGGGGAGAGGTCAGGAGGCATCATATACCCCCAGAAAAGCCGCCCGCCCGGTGACCCAGCAGAGCCCGGAGCGGCGCCCCGGTGAGCAGGTGACACCCGGGCCGGAGCGCTGCCGCAGGTGGCCGGAGGCCACG
>NW_020172779.1:9014083-9014857 GCF_003031525.2 Neophocaena asiaeorientalis asiaeorientalis
GGCGGCTGGCCCAGGGCGGAGGCGAAGCCCCGTGGCGAGGTCAGTGCGCGGCGGCCGCCGCCGCAGCCGCGCCCCCAGCGTCCTACCTTCATGTCGCTGATGATGGTCTGGAAGAGGCCTCCGAGCGCGCTGCATTCCTTCTCAATCACAGCCTCCATTTTCCCGGCGTCGTCAGGGACAGGACACACACTCGGGGCTGCCTGGACTATGAGCGGGGCCGAGGATCGCTCACCCCGGGAGGAATTTCAGCCTCAGAGCGACCCACCGCCGACTCGCAGCCTCTTCTCCACAGAGGACGAATGCCCGAGAATCGACTGTTCTCTGCCCAAAATAAGAATAATAATTTAAAAAGCCAAACCGCTCTGTAGGGCGCCTACATGCAGCGCTCAGCTCCTGGCCTTAAAAATGCCCGGAGAAGACTGACAATCAGGCCACCACTGGTGCCGACGACAGAAACGGCAAAGCCCATCTTGAAGCAGCGAAAACCACCCGCTGACCAAGGGCCAGCGCCATTTAAAAATGCAAGATTTTCTAATTTAATAAATGTTTTTGAAATTAAACAAACAAAAAAACCGCCCAACAGCAGAGCGGGTCTGCTCGCGGAGCCCGGATCTGTTGCTCGCAGCCGCGGCCGCCGCCTCCTTTTCAGTCCTGCGCGACCGGCCCCGGCGCTCGCTCCTGCTCGGCTCCCGGGGACGTTCGCGGGGGCGCACGCGCGCTCGCGGCCGTGCGTCCGCCGCGGAGGCACGGGGAGGGCGCGCGCCCGGGGGCGTG
>NW_020172779.1:9015140-9082931 GCF_003031525.2 Neophocaena asiaeorientalis asiaeorientalis
CCCGCGAGGCGCGTGGGGCGCCGGCTGCAGAGAGGAGCAGGCAGGCGCGCGGGCGGTGCGGGGAGGATCCAACCCCCGCGCGAGCCTCCTCCGCGAGCACCACCCCCATCCCTTGGCCGCGGGTCGCAGAGCCGAGAGGGCGTGTCAGCACGCCGGCTAGGCGAGCGCCCACCCCACAATGGCTGCGAGCGCCCATCGCGGAGGGTGCAGCCGCCGACCCCCGGGACTTGCACGGTGGCACGCTTAGCGCAGTACCTCGCAACTAGGGAGCAGTCGGTAGGGCGGGAAAACTACCGCTGCCGCCGCTACTACTGCAGGCTTCTAAGAGGCCGCTTCTCTGATATCAGGACTGCAGCGCCGAGTCACGATTGCAAACAGCCAAATACGTAATTAAGGAGAGTTCGGCGACGTATCCCGCAGCGGCATCCGAGTTCAATAAAGTTGCAGGATGCTGGGAAAGTCGATTGATTTTGCCCTTGCGAAATAAATGGCATTAGAGCTTCCGTGTACTGTTCGTCAGTTTATGGAGATGGCTGACTGCCCGTGACTTGGACAGTTGTTTTTCACGCGCGCTGAGGGCATCGGGTGGTGGTGTCACTACAGAGAGCCCTGTTGGGAGGTTTAACCTGAAAATAGCACAAATGGGCCCAGGTTGATTTTGAGGCTGGTGGTTTGTTTTCCCAGCTCCACCGCCTAACTGCACAGCCGGGTGTCATTTAGATCAACATCAAATAGGCAAGGAGGAGGGGAATCAAATGAGCAGCTTTTTTAAAGACCTTAAAACGTAAGCCCCCAACTCTGGGCTGTTCCCTTGACCAGGTTCTGTGCTAGTGTCTCCTTATTCTGATGAGACTCAGAGGAGTGAGACCCAGTTCTCAAGAATTTTCCAGCCACTGGCTGCCTGGAACTAACCCAAATCCACCAGATAAAGTACAACAAGCTGGTCCTGGTTTTACTTCTTGCTGCTAGACCACAAGAAGTGCTAATCTTCTCCCAAAGCTCATTGCGCTTATGTCCCAGACCCATCTTGAAACAACTTCCCAAACACAGGGTGCAGACGACTTAGCTTCACAGCATGTGGTTTTAGAACAAAAGAAAAAGCTTAGGTATTTAGGTGTCTGAAACCCAATAAATTCCTGGTACACTGCTACCACCCCCAAATCCAATGCAATCTAGAGCTGTTAAAACAAGTACAGACCAAGGAGGTACAGTGTACACTGTGATGCTGGCTTACTTTGTATGACCCTTTAAAAAGGACATTGAAAAACCAGCACCTGTTTGGGGACAAGCTGACCCTTTGAAGCACAAAGCAGGACAAAGGGAAATAGCTGGGGGTAGTAACAAAAGAAACCAAGTGCAAAGGCTGTATAGACTCGTATCAGCCTCCGCAATAGGAAAAGGTCTGGCTTTGAAAACTGCATAAACCAAAGAGATGCATGGAGGTAAACATCACAGCTGTGGAAGATTATGTTCCCCTGGGCCACTCTGCCCCACCCTTAACCACAACCCACCTCTCCATCCCTCTTCTCCAAATCATGAAGAGTGTTACTTCTGGAATTAACTGTTCTCTTGGGCAACCCTGCTGCTCATCTGGATGCATAGCCTCATCTTCACCTTGCCAGTAACAGTGCTTGACACATAGTTTGCTCTTAATCATGATCATTATTATGATTTTAATACTCTCGGTACGATAGTGATCAGGATCACTGCTTGTAGAGCCAAATGGCCTGGGTTCAAACCCCAGTTTAAAACCCACTAACGGTATGGCCCATACTAAGTGGGCCTCAGTTTCTTCATCTGTAAATGGGGATAAAGATAGCATCTACCTCATAGGGTTGTTGTGAGTTTTCCCTGCACTAATATATATAAAGCACTTATACCAGTGCCTGGCCTATAGTAAAAAGCACTCAGTAAATCTCATCAACAGAAAAAGATTCATTGCAGCACCATTCACAATAGCCAAGATGTGGGAACAACCTACATATCCATGGCAGAGGAATGGATAAAGAAACTGTGGTCTATACATACAATGATGTATTAGCCTTAAAAAAGAAGGAAATCCTGTGGTATAGAACAACATGGATGAATCTTGAGGACATTATGCTAAGTGAAATGAGCCAGGCACAGGACAGATACTGCACGATTCCACTTATATGAAGTATTTAAAATAGTCAAGCTCACAGAATCAGAGAGAGTAGAATGGTGGTCGCCAGGAGCTGGGGGTGAGGGGATAGGGGAATTTCTAATCAGTGGTCATGAAGTCTTAATTACACAAGATGAACAAGTTCTAGAGATCCGCTGTACAACACTGTGCTCATAATTAACAATGTCATATTGCATACTTTAAAATTTGTCAAGAGGTTAGGTCCAATGTTGTGTTCTTATCACAATGAAATAAAAATTTTTAAAAGATGTAGGGACCAGGTCAAGGTTCATTCCAGCCCTGGTCCTAGAACGCATGACACAAGCCTATAATTTTGGCATGCTGTCCCGCTGACATTGCTAAGGGCCTACTATATACAGTCTAGGTGTTTTACCTGTATTATATCTAATCCTCCCCACAGTCTTGAGAAGGAGGTTGTCATCCTAGCCTTCATTTTACTGTTGGAAAGTGACAGGCAGAACTCTAACTCTGTTTTTCTGACTCCCATGTCTGAGGTGTCCCTTCTACCCAATCTCCAACCCTCCTGGGATAGGGGCCCCATGCCTTAGCCCAAAGACGCTGTGTCCTGCTTTCCTGCCACATGCCTGCATCTAGATGCCCCGAACCCCCAACCCTAGCAATGTTTGCCAAAGCTCACCTCTCTTGCCTCCTTATTCTTTGGCTTTACACTGGCCTCGGGCAGGCCCTTCTCTTTCATGAGTAAGTGAAGCGTCCAAAACCACCTTGAAGGGGAGTCTGGGAGTGTTCCATGAGGCAGGAAAGGCCTAGAGGTGGGATGACACTTGGCGTTTTTAACAAAGGGAGTCTGGTGAATGGAGGGATTTTGAGCAGAAAAATGACAAGGTCAGATTTACAGCCCCTACGTTACATTCTTTCCCCATGTTTGAGCATCTCTCTAACTTTTCCTCCTTTCGAAACACCCAGCACTCACTGGGCAAACATTAAAATTCGATTAACAGGGACTTCCCTGGTAGCGCAGTGGTTAAGAATCTGCCTACCAATGCAGGGTACACGGGTTCGAGCCCTGGTCCGGGAAGATCTCACATGCTGCAGAGCAACTAAGCCCAGGCGCCACAAATACTGAGCCTGCGCTCTAGAGCCCATGAGCCACAACTACTGAGCCCACGAGCCACAACTACTGAAGCCCGCATGCCTAGAGCCCGTGCTCCACAACAAGAGAAGCCACCGCAATGAGAAGCCCGCATACCGCAACAATGAGTAGCCCCCGCTCCCCGCAACTAGAGAAAGCCCACACGCAGCAACCGAGACCCAATGCAGCCAAAAATAATTAAATAAATTTAAAAAGAAAAAAAAAAAGATTTGATTAACATGCAATTCTTCCCAGGAATATTTGCTTTGTTTTTTAATAGCTCTTAGGTGGAGGAACCCAAAGTAATGAATCTTAACTAAAGGAATTTCAACTCCCATGATCTTGGGAAGGAGAGTTTGGGAGGCAATGAAACCTTCCCGAAGCAGCTCCCATCACCCTCCTTGTGGACAGTAGATCAGGATGCCCACCACCATCTCCCAGCCCTGTGACCTTGGGGAGGCTATTTGATCTCTAGAGCCAGCCTCCTGGGGAACCGGTTCCTAACCCATGGGCTGTTCCCCAGACTGAAATGGACATCAACTGCCTATCACATAGTAATGCTGCACACCAGACTTCGCTTCCCTCCTGGAAGCGATTCTCAGCCCTGGCTTCAGGAGGGCCCTGCCTGGTTCTCAGGCCTGGCAAATGACATGCCCTGGGGGAATATGAAAACACCCAGCCCGGGCTCCACTCTCAGGGAGCCTGATTTAATTGGTCTGTGGCCTGGACTGCAGGACTTTTTAAAGCCTCCCAGATAGTCTAATGTGCAGCAAATTTAGGAAACCTGATCTAAGGAAGGTGCAAAGAAGACACCCATGCCCAGGTCCTACCCTTGAATAACTAAAGTAGAATCTCTGGGGACTGAGATCCAGAATTTTTAAAATGTATCATACAGATTCCATTCCATCTTCCCGTAAGGATATATAGGCATGCCTGTGTGTATTTTGTCACTATTTGCTGTACACAGATGGGATCACATCACACATATGTTTCTGGATCTTGTTATTAACACTTTCATTAACACCTCTTGCTATCAACAATTCCTGTAGAAATCCCTTCAGGTCAGCTAATATCGTCCTACTACATTCTTTATTTACTTTCACTTTGTTTTATTTTGATGAAATTTCAGATGAACAGAAACACTACAAGAATAGTGCAGAACTTTTCCATTACTCTTCATTAGAGTTCCCAAATGGTAACCCATTATGGTATTTGCTCCATGCCTGGGTATGGTTTAAAGGCTTCTCAGCTGATTCTAATGTGGCCAGGTTGCTGTGTGAAGCCCACAGGTTGCTATGAGACTTCAGGCAATGTTTGTGAAACCCCTGACCCTCGTGAGGGGGTCTTTGCATTAGAAGCAGCTGTGCAAGGTAGTCCAGCGGGTAGGCTCAGTCAGGCTGCCTGGGTTTGAATTCCGACTCATCCTCGCCCCAGCTCTCTGTGCCTCAGTTTCTTCATCTGTAAACTAGATCATGGAAATACAAGCACTGAAAGCAGTGTGAGGCCTGAATGGGATTACTTAGTCTAGTACTTGGCACACAGTAAGTGCTCAATAAATGTTAGCTATTAACATGTATTCATCATTACCGTGGCTCATCTACGAAATAAAATTGGTTTAAGCTCACTCTCATGACCCCTAAGCAGAATTCTTTATATGAATTTTTAATATTTTTTATATATTTATATTTATATGAATCGTTTATATATTAAAAAATTGGGGAGTTGTCAGTATATTAAAAAGTGTCTCAAATTTAGAGACAGAGCCCCTTTTGAAAATGAAACTAGCAAGGATCAACAAATATCTGTGGCAATGACTCACCTTGAGATGTCTGGGATGTGTTTGTGGATGGTGGCCTGGGACACACCCAAGTATAACCTCAGTGTGCAGAATGTGTCACTGGGGCAGGAAACTAATGAAAGAAGGTATCACCTCATGAACTGATTGGTTGCCAGGCCCAAGTAATGCTAGAACAGCCGGGTCACAAGCTCGTACCCGTGGGGGTCAGGCAGCGTACCTGTGTGAATCAGGCCAGGTGTACGTTCACAGGGGGCAGGGAGACTGTCAAGATCTGAAGAGCAAGTTCCCCTCCAAGGGCCAGCTGCTCCCCAGTCCAAGGCCAAATGGGAATGTGGGCCCTTAATTGCCGCATGTTCCAATCCTTCCAGAGGGGCTGAAACCTTGGATCACGATGTGAAGTCTCCCCAGATCAAAGTATTTTAAAATTTCCCCATTTTTAGAAACTCCTCTAGAGGCCAGTTTGCAGCTTCTGATCACGGGAATCAAGCGTTGGGTTTGGTTCACACAGAAGATATGAAAAAGGGAAAGAAGGTGTAAGCGTTTTTGTTTCTCTGGAGCTGTACAAGGAAGGGAGACCCTACCTGATGGTTCCAGGTCACCAGGAGAGTGCGTCTGCCCCATACTGGGGTAGGGATGGTTCCACGAGTTCCTGTTTTGTTTTGTTTTGTTTTGTGGGCCCCACATCATGCGGGATCCTAGTTCCCCGATGAGGGATCGCACCCGTTCCCCCTGCAGTGGAAGCACGGAGTCTCAACCACTGGACCACCAGGGAAGTCCCCTTGAGATGTTTCTTAAGCATCTACTCTGAGCCAAGACACACTAGTCCTCCCAGGAGCCTCTGATATCCTTCTCTTTATTTATATTCTCCCAAATTGCCTGCTGACTACTAACTTGGCTTCTGAGTTACCTAGATATTGAGAATGGTGCTCCCAGGGGAGCAGATCTCCCCACTGCAAATTGTAGAACAAGACCGTCTAGGGCCTGATCTCTTCCTCTTCTGAAGCTTAGCTTTTACTGTTCAATACAAGTCCGATGAGAAAAAGGAACATTGTGTATGTAAGATATGAGTTCTGGTTAGAGTAGCAGTGAAAGAAATGGAAAGCATATTATTTGAGAAAACCCTACTTTTAACAC
This sequence comes from Neophocaena asiaeorientalis asiaeorientalis, assembly GCF_003031525.2. Lineage (NCBI taxonomy): Eukaryota > Metazoa > Chordata > Mammalia > Artiodactyla > Phocoenidae > Neophocaena > Neophocaena asiaeorientalis. Next base: position 9,021,327 of record NW_020172779.1, read on the forward strand.
ACCATGCGAAGCCATTGAAAACCATCTAGTTATTTCTAATCAATCAGAGGAATCTGAGTTGACCTAGAAATGGAAAATATTACACATTACACAAAACCCAACATTTTGTGATGTAAACAGTCTAAAAAGGGACTTCCAGTTTTCATAGAGGCAGATTCTATAACATGAAACCCCCTCTTGCTACAGCCATGGAGACAAACTAGGTAAAATATAACCAGAATTCTTTAAAATACATGGCGGGCTTCCCTGGCGGCGCAGTGATTGAGAGTCCGCCTGCCGATGCAGGGAACACGGGTTTGTGCCCCGGTCCGGGAGGATCCCACATGCCGCAGAGCAGCTGGGCCCGTGAGCCATGGCCGCTGAGCCTGCGCGTCCGGAGCCTGTGCTCCGCAACGGGAGAGGCCACAGCAGTGAGAGGCCCGCGTACCGCAAATAAATAAAAATAATAAAAAAATAAAAAATAAATAGATAAGTAAATAAAATACATGGCAGAGCTCGCAAGGAAGAAGGGAAATCCTCAGGGGCCAGAAGCAAAGAAGAAGCTGACAACCAGCAGAGAATATGTGAAAGCTGATGCCCCGATTGCCCTGGAAGGAGTCCTTGGCTTCAGTAATCCAGGGGCCTGGGTGTTCACCCACAAAGGGGGATCAGAAAAAGAGGCCCTGAACCCATGTATGGAGGACACATAGCTAAGAGCCCCCTCACAGAGTCAGGACACTCCCACCCACCATGGTCATACAGTTTCAAGGACGGGTGGGCCAGGAAGCAATGTGCCTAGCAGGACAGGCAGCTGATACAAAGTGTGATAGCTTTGGTCCAGGCTCTGGTAGGGGGCTAAAAGCATACCCTGAGAATTTGTAACCGGAGGCCTGCACCACATCTGTGTTTGGAGTTTGAATTTGCTTTACCTTGAACAGATTCAAAATGCCCAAGATAAGAATTAATGTGAAAACTTGTTACTGGCCTAAAATAATCCTTGGTAACCGGCAGAAGCAAAAGAGAAATGGCTCTGAGGGGACCCACTTTCAATCAAGTCCTCATAGGAAATCCCACAGATAAAGGCCCTGAAATGAGTTCACAATTCAAAACTATAAATTATATAAAGAAACAGTCTACTCATCATGATCAAGAGTCAGCACACACAACTAATATCAGGATTTAACCCACAAGAGTTAAAGATAATCCAACAGTCTGATAGAGTTAAGTATACTTAAAATGATTAAAATATGGTCAGAAACAAAAACACAGCACACTGTGAAAAGAGGAAAAGCACTGTGAAAAAAATTAAATTGACTGCCTAGCAATGAAAAATATAATCATTGAAATTACCGCATGTATTTGAACATAGTATGGATACGTTAGGAAGCCGAATAGACACAGAGCTGAAGAGAGAATTTTTGATCAGAAAGATCAGAAGAAAGCACACAGAAATAAAGGAGTAGAAAATAGAAAAAAGAGGTTAGGAGACTAGGACACAAGGAGAATGAAGCTTATTGTTAGAGAAGCGGGTGGGAGAGGAGAGAACAGATAGTCCAAGAGATATTGGCTGAGAATTCTCCAGAGTTGATGAAATACATAAATCCTCAGATTTCGGTAGTACAGCACATTCTGAGCAAGATAAACCCAATGAATATATATTCTCATAGTAAAAATTGTAATTTCTGCTGTATCCTCATTTCCTTCACAGTGGTTAAAAAAAAAAAAAACCCTTACAATAATAAAATCGTATTTACTGGAATATCCTTGTTGCTGGAGGGTGTAGTAAAATCACTTATTATCAGAACTTACTGTCAGGATTAACAAACATCTGCAGAAACTGAAGGAGGGTTGGTGCAACGGCTCTTTGGAAGAGATCTAGCGGTGTCACTGTGCTGACCACACTTTTCCTTGTCAAATTTCTCTTTCAGGCTGTTTATCTGGAGTTTTGTATCAGTAGGGTGCTGGCAGGAAACAGATGGCCCACTGCAACTGAAAATGGAGGAAGTTTAAGAAAGAGACACGGGCAGGGTTTAAGGAAACCAGTGGGACCGTGCAGTACAGGGGCAGGGGGCCAAGGCAGCATGCCATTGCCACTCCTGGGACTGAAGGGCAAGGAGAGGGGTGGAGCCTGGAACCCAGAGAGGCAGCAGCATGGAGAGGGCCACCTGCCAGGAGCTGTAGCCCTCAGTAGAGTGCTACAGGGACCAACCCCCAACAGAACCAGGACCCTGGTTTGCCCAAGAGAGTTTGTTCATCTCCATTCTTCTTTCTCAAAAGTGTTCCAGTTTAGACAATAAATTATTTGATCACTTGCATAAAGGCGCTTGTTGGTACAATCCATAGCGTCAGCTTCCTGGGGAGCAAGCAGAGTAGGGAAGGATGGAGAGTGAACTGGGGTGGGGAGAGCAACAGAAGGGATGCAGGATGAGCAACTCCTGCTTAGCAGTAAATTTCTTTAAAAATAGCTTTATTATTCACATACCATAAAAATGCACCCTTTTCAAGTATAAAATTTCCTGATTTTTATTTTATTTACAGAGCAGTGCAACCTTCACTACAACCAATTTTAGAACATTTTCATCACCCCTCAAGGTCACTCTCTACCCATTAGCATCACTCCCTGTTTCCCCCCAACTTCCCCAGCCCCAGCCTAGACAAACACTAATCTACTTTTTTGTCTCTATAGATTTACCTATTCTGGACATTTCATATAAATGGAATCATAAAATATGTGACTTTTATGTCTGGCTCCTTTCATGTAGCATAATGTTTTCAAGGTTCATCCATGTCATAGCACATGTCAGTACTTCATTCCTTTTGATGGCAGAATAATATTCCATTATATGGATATACCACATTTTGTTCATTCATCAATTCATGGACATTGGAATTGTTTCCACCTATTGGCTATTATGAATAAAGATACTGTGAACAATTGTGAACAAGTTTTTATGTGGACATATGTTTTCAGTTCTCCTGGGCATCTACCTATAGTGGAACTGCTGGGTCATATGGAAAATCTATTTGTAAACTTTTGAAGAATTGTCTGACTGTTTCCCAGTAAACGGATTTTTTTACTCCATATATTCATAAGGTTTTTTCACAACATGGAGTAGCTCTGATGGAGTCACTGTCTCTTTATAACAGTAACACCATCCGTCCACATCAAGATATTTGCCTGCTTTGTCATCCCCAACTAGTCATTGGTGGTGTGGTAAATCTATTACCCAGCACTGCACTCATAACAAATTGTTTCCCGAGTCTTCCAATAGCATAATTTTAGAGATTTTAAAACTTATTTTAGAATAATCCCATTGCTGAAATGCTTCTAGCACTAAGACTCCTAGGTAAACAGAATTATACTGTAGCCAATTAACATTCTACCTATACATCTCTGTCTCTTATAAGTTTGGTTAGTGGGAGTCTATCATCAAGAGTCAGTTAATTCTAGATTCACTGGCAAGGCCAAGATCCTGGACCTGTAAAGCTGCATTCTGATTTGTTTGGACGGCAGAGTGCATAAAGTGGCATAAGAATTAGGCAGGCATGGGGGCAAGATACTGAGCACCAGGAACTTAGCATCAACAGTCTTTGCTCCACCCACTTCACACATTTAAGTGACCTAGGTGGCCCAGGGCTCCCTCTCCCCTGCAACCCCACAAGCATGCCTGCAATTTCAGGAGGTTTTGCCAGGGCAGACACTTCCTTCTCCTATGTCTTGAGCTTTACTTTGAAATCAACAGCAAAAACAGGAGCACAGGAGACCTGTCTTTAATGGCGCCAACATGCCAGGATGGAATGGGTGTGGGTTTTGGAGTCATAGAGATTCAAGTTCAGATCCTCATGGCTTTGTATTTCAGCTGTGTCCATGAACAAATTACTTGACCTGCCCGTACCATCACTGGCAAAATGCAAACTATAACACCCACTTTTAAATCTTAAGGATTAGAGATAATGTGCTTCTTGAGCCTAACCTGTAATAGGTACTCAGAAGTGGGGAGTGCTCTTCTTAACAAGACATTGCTGGTATTCCCCCTTTAGATCTTCAATAAGAGAGGCTTTGTTTGGGGTAACGGGTGAATTTCAGCCAGGACACATTTAATCAATCGTTGCAAAACAGTTCTGCCTGTTTACTTTTAATAATGGGTTTGTTTGCTTTTAATAATAAGAACCAGAGGCAACCCTCCTATTTCCTGAAGCTTGTGAGCTGGAGCTCGGTAGCAATCTTTGCAGGCACAAGTGGCCAGTGGCCATGGGCAACAAGTGAAAGCAGGTTGTGTGCAGGGAAGCATTTCATTTGCAGAGTAAGATCCTATCCAGCAACTTCAAAAGTGGTGGCAGGGGGCTTCCTCAACCAGGGGACTCCTGGTTGAGAGTCCGCCTGCTGATGCAGGGGACGCGGGTTTGTGCCCCGGTCCAGGAAGATCCCACATGCCGCGGAGCGGCTGGGCCCGTGAACCATGGCATGGCAAGCATCACCCAACTAATGAGCACAACACCCCCTGGTTCCCTGTCCTCAAGGCAGGAATGATGCTCTGTAGTAATCTCCCCACTGACGCCCATCAGGAGGCAGGGCCAGAAGAAAGGACTCTGTGACCCCGGGGGAGTCACAGATCCTCTCTAGGCGTCACTGTCCCCATTTGTAAAAGGAGAGTTGGTCCCTTCCAGGTGAGGTTAAAGGTGTCTTCCATGTGAATCCAGGACTGAATTTAGGCTCTCTCTGGATTCTGTGTCTGCTTTAGATATAGGTGTCAATGTCTGTCTCTGCGGGTATGTGTCTGTTTCTGTTTGGCAAACAGCTGGAAAAAGAGATTAGAGAAGGAATGTGTGCTGTTGGCTCCAGGCAGTGACTCAGTGAAAGAAGAAAGTGACTTCTCAGAAGATGCTAAATGCTTCCCCTCCCCCCACCTGGATGCACACATAAATGCAAACAGCTGGATTCCCCCATCAGTGGAAAAAACAGGGTAAGAGCTACCCATCATCTCATCCCCTTGCCCGCCGGCAACTGGGACACTTCCTTCCCCCACCTCCTCCTCCTGGCCCATTGTTTTTATTTATTTTACCATAAAGCTATTTTAACCTAAACTTATAGAAGTAGGAGAGGCCTGCCCATCTCATACCTCGTGTAGAGACCTCCTATCTGTCTTTTCCAGAACAAATTCAAACCCAATCTTCAAATGAAAATAGATTTCCACATGGTTGTTCCCATAATTTAAATGTTTCTGACAGGGAGCTTAATACTGCAGATGGCAACCCCTTCCCTTGTTGATCATAACTACTTGAAATATTTCCTTTACCCTGAGTTGAAATCTTTTCCCCTTGTTGAAATGAATTTCTCAAGGACTTAAAAACAGGCACTACCTTTCCTTAAACATTATCTCCCAGAGGAGAAATGTAAATAGCCATACAATTCACGTGCTTTTTCACCACTGTGTCTCAATAACTTATTATTATAGAAACTGCATTCTATATATTATACAGAATATACCATATTATATGCATATATTTATATATTCTATTCTATAATTTCTGTTTATACTTTAGCATATACTACAATATATAAAAATAATGATTTGAAAATTGGATTATAAAAAGTCAACTTTAGAAAAAGCAGTTCTATCAGGGGCCTCATTCATGAAAATGGAAAGATCCTTTACCAAGTAATTCCCCCCGGGGGCCTTTAAATAGCAATCTCTCCCCCTCCCCACCCCACATTTTGATTCAGTCTGTAGCAATCCCATTTAGCTGCATTACTGGACCACCTCCTTGTGTAAAAGGAAGGTCAATTGTGTTGGTAACCGTTTGGCTCTCTCTTTTTTTCCAGCTTGCTACTAATTCGTTTGGCCATTAATAGGGCTTTCCCCAGAGGCCATTTGATCTGTTTGGAGGATGAGCAGGGAGTTAGGGCCCCTCCTCCAGCTGCGATGATTTCCAGAAGCAGACAATCCAAGGGGACATTGTAGGTATGACAGAAATGATTAACTGAATAACTCACTTGAAAATTGTGTGCAGCTTTAAAGACCTAATAGCTGATCAAGTAAGACTCCATGTTGTAACCTGGCTGAGAACAATGCCAGGGGAAAAAAATTAAAAAAATTTTTTAAAGAATCCCGTTAATGGATTCCTTAAAATGCTGGAAGCATGATTTCAGGCAATAACATTTCTATCATCCTGATACTATTCACTTACATTTGCATAACTCTACACAGTTTATGAAGCATTTTCACAAATAGTGTTGCCAGGAGGATGGCTGTGAAAGAACTAAGCTGGACTCGGGCTCCAGAAATGGAAGCAGATTTGGAGCTATTGAGTTCCCAAAGGCACAGGGCTGGGAAACGGTAGAAGTGGCACCAGAGCCCAGGGCTTCTAATTCAAAGTCTCTTCTCACGGCACACGGAACCATCTCCCCAGGGCACCACAGCTAAAACCACCTTGTTGAACTCTTACCCAGGAGAGAAGGGCACACCGACTGAGAACTCTGCTCTAAGCCTGGGAAACACCGGGCCCTTTGGGTACACAAAGGTACAGGCAATATTGCTACCCACAAAAAGGCACCTAAGTCCCAGGATACGTGCCAGCAATATTTTCCGATATTTTAGAGCAATGGATTCCTTTTGTGGGCTGTGAATTTACTGCAAGGGGTCCATACATCCCTATGAACCACCAAGCTTTATGTATTGAGAGACAATATATAAACAGACAATGGTCAGATCATATAAAAAAATCAGAACTTTGACCTGCAACCGCCCAGTAACCTAACCCTTTATCTACAATATATGACTCAGGTAGTCAGCCTGCTCTAAGTCAAGCTTTTGCAGGAAGCCAGATAGCAATCTCCAGTGACAACCCAGGAAGCTAAACAATAATTCTGTAAAAATCAGCCCCAAACGTCCAGGGCTTAATAACAGCCTACCTATTTTTTGTCCCTGCTTCCAACCACATATGTATCCCCTAACAAGTAGGATACCCGGCTTCTAGTTAGCTGGGAGATTCCCCGAGCCAACAGCCTCCAATCAGGGCCCAACTGAAGCCCTCCGTTCCTTCCGCTAGAAACCTTTCCCACTCCTCTGCCTGCCTTTGAGTCTCTGCCAAAACGCAAGTGACAGTGGCCGACTCCCTTGCTATTGTAAGCTCAATATAAATAGCCTTTGCTTTTTCTCATGTGGTTGGTCTTGGTTTATTCCCAAGGTATAAATCAAAGATATAATACGGCTCATTCGTACACATACCGCTCCCTTCAAATATCTGCAGGCGCTGTTGCGCGTTGCAAAGCACAAGCGCACTTAGAATGCACGATGATGCAGTCTCTGAAATGCTGTCACGTTAAAAAGATGACGTCTATCTAGTCTATTAGTACCAGCTTGAAAAACTACTAAGTGTCAAAGCAAGTTGCAGAACAGTATGTATGTTATGATCCCAATGTGCAGACATAACAGAAAACTGAATGATTAATAAATGCCCACAGCAAATTGGACGTAAGATGAAACAGCAGCAGCAGCAACGAAGGCTGTTACTTTTTGAATATGCAGCCCTCACGATAACCCCAAAATGTGGGTTCTGTCACTAACCTCACTTAACAGGGCAAGGAACCGAGGTTAGGAGAAGCCAAGTAGTTTGCCCATGTGCATGAAACTCGTCAGTGGTGGAGCTGGGGTGTAAGCCCTGGTCCACTGGACTCTAGAGTTTGCCATTGATTTTTAATTCCGGTTGCCATTTGCCTCTGTAAACCCTTGTTCTGCTTGGCCATGCCATAGGTGATACTAATGTCTGTTACAGCGGGGCACCGGCTTTTATATTTTAGTCTGAGGATCAGAATCCTATTGTAGTTGTGTTTGCAGTAAGTGTCCATCAGGACAAAAGACGCTAGATCAGAACACAGGCGCCTGGGTCCTAGTCTAGACTCCGCCACCAACTGCACATCCAGCTCTGAGATTAGTTTCTCTTGGTAAGTGTTTCCAATACATGCAGCCCTACCAGTCTCCTTCCTAGTTCCCAGGGCATTTGTCATTCCTTGCTCAAAGCAGGCCTGCTCAGCCTCTCTGGCCAGCAGTAATAATAACAACAGCCACAGCTAAAGCATACCGAATGGCAGGCACTTTTTCTGAGTACTTCATGGGTATTATCTTATTTAAGCCTTTCCCTGACCCCACGAGGTGAATGCTAGTAGCATCTCCTTTTTGCAGATGGGGGGGAAACTGAGGTATGGCAGTGTTAGGTAACCTTGTTCAAGATCGTGCAGCTGGTGTGACGGAACCAGGACTCTTCACAGGCAACTTGAATATGTTTATTTATTTAGGCTACACCAGGCGGCAGGCGGACTTCTTAGCTGCGGCATGCACGTGGGATCCAGCTCCCCGACCAGGGATCACACCCAGTCCCCCTGCACTGAGAGCGTGGAATCCCACCCACTGGACCACCAGGGAAGTCCCTTCACGGTCAATATGAACCTCACCACTACAAGTCCACCCTCTGCAACGTCAGTTGCATGTGGTAAGAGGCCAGGGCTGCCTGTGCCCCACTGAATTCCCAGCACCTACCTCAGTGCTTAGTACATAAACTGGTCTTTACAGAATGAATGGAGAATGAATGAATGCCTTCTATCTAATCTGTACAGGGCCTAACACAGCATCCCATATACACAGGAAGTTAATACTATCCAGTGTCCCTGATCGAGTTGATCCCATTTTCTCCCGAGTTATCATTAACAACCAAAGAGAAAGGCTTTACTACACACAAATAGTTGTTTGTTTACCCTGCCCCCACCAGACTTTCGTTTGTATTTACCTGATATCTAATCATATCTTTTGTTATATTTGGATGTCCTATAGGATGAAAAGGCACATTTGTTTCAACAGGTGCTAGAAAAATAAGATCATTTGCTTCTTGCCCACCCAGATCTATATCCGTAATTCACTCCTCTTTCCCTTTGGGTGTGTTGTTTTTATTTCCCAATAAGTGACTCTGTCATGAACGCTTCCAAAGAGCCCTCACCTGGGGGGTCCCCTTCTCTTACCCTCTCTCTGGAGCTCACTCACTTCTCCTTGACACCATTTACAGGAAGCGGTGCTAAGTTTACAGCCTCATGAACAGGCGCTCCAAGAACCCAATTCGCACACACTGAATACCGCGGGATCCTGTTCGCTGCTGGCAGCTTTTTTGGGTTGTTCATTTCCCCGGCATGGCAGTAATAACTTTTTCAGACATCTCCGGGGATGTGGACTATTTTGCATTTGTAAGCCACCTTTATGGAAAGGGCCTCCAGGTTTGAAGTGTCCTGTGACCACTTATTCAGCTGGAGACGTGTCAAGGCCACATTCATCAGAAAGTGAAAGCGTGGCCCAGGGTGACATTGCGAGTGTCCTTGGGGCACTGGATGTTCATGCGGGACTTCGGTGGGGCTGAAATAATGTTGGAAAAAAAACTGGATTTTTACTGACGCAAGGGTCATTCTGCTATTGCTTTAAAGTAGGGTAGGGGGTAAAAAGGAAGTACAATTGTGTGGGGAGAGGCTCAGAAAAGAGGAAAGGAAGGAAGTGTTCAGTCTGAAGACTGGAAGATTTTGCCCTTCCAAAGCCAGGGCAGGGGATCCACCCGAATCCAATTATCATCCTGTCGCCTCTGTCTGACTTGAAAACAGAGACATGTCTCTGAACTATAATTCTGACCCCTTCTTTAAGCTAGGCACTCTTTCATTATTTAATTTTCACGAGATCACTGTAAGAACGTTACTATTGACTTACTTTGTAGTTGGGGAAACTGACGCTCAGGGAAAGGACATGACTTGGCCAATGTTGCACTGCTAAGTGACTGAATCACTATTCAAGTTCAAGGTTGCCCGACGGCAAAGTCAGGCTTTTCCCTCTACGCCGCTCAAGTACTGACTTGTAAGGCAAACAAATCATGACATAAGGTCCTGTTACATTTCCTCTATTAGACGTTGCTCTTTTTGCTATTTTGGGGATTCTCCCACCGTGTCCCCTTGGTGCTTAGTAGTAAAACCCCGTTCCAACAACAAGGAACAGCGCTTTCCCTTGTAGGAAACTGAATTCTCTTCAACAGATAATCTTGGTGGGGAAGGATGTCCCAGAAGATAAAGTAGTTGATGGCAGGTACTATAAAAGGAAAGTCCCTTGTGGGGAGGAAGAAAGGCAGCAGGAGGAACTGGCCAGACACTTGAGTCATCTGGGGGCTTAACCTCGGAAAAGCCTGAGGAGGCCCTGGTGTTTGTTTGTTTCCATGACTCCCCAGCCATCCCCGGCAGAATTAATTTCGTCAACGGTGCTCCCTCACGCTTTGGGCATTCCTTCTACTCGTCTAATATTTGTTGAGTGTTTCCACAGGTTAGCACACAGATATGGTTAGGTTCTCCTGCATATAGTAATAGAAGCACATGTGGTGGCTTACACAAGACAGAAGTTTCTCTCTCTCTTATGTCCAAGACTACATGTTGGCCATGCAGGACGAGTATGGCAGCCCCGTGGTGTCATCAGGGACTCAGGCTCCTATCTTTCTGCTCTTCCCTCCTATCTTGTGGCTTCTTCCTCAAAGCCACCTCATGGTCCAGGACGGCTGCTGGAGCCCTTTGTAGGATGGAAGAAGGAGGAAAAGCACAGGGGCAGAAAGAGGCCCTTCCCAAATGAATCAGTCCTTTGAAACAGCCTTCCAAGCAGTCCCAAATAATGCTTCCACCTACATCTCATTGGCTAGAATCTAATCACATGGCCACATGTGGCTGCAGGGGTAGCTGGGAAGTATAGTTGTGTTTTGGAGACGGTTGACCAGCAATATGCATGGCTAAAAGTGAGGACTTACTAATGGAAGAGTGGCTATTATAACAGACCGGGGGTCAGCAAACTATGGCCCACAGCCAAACCTGGCCCACCGCCTCATTTTGGAAGTAAAGTTTTATTGGAACACAGTCAGGTTCAACCTGTTACGTATTTTCTATGGCTATTTTTGTGCTACAACAGCAGAGTTAAGGAGTTGTGACAAGATACGGCCTGCAAAGCCTAAAATATTTACTATCTGACACTTTACAGAAGTTTGCTGACACCTGGAATAGACAAATAGCAAGCAGTAATAGCAGACAAATAGCCTACAGCCAGGCACTGGGCTCTGCACAAGAGTATATAGATATGGGTTCTGTCCTCAAGCAGCTTACAGTCTAGTGAGTGAGAAGCCAAGTGAATTACTAATTACAGTATGATGTGGTGGGTGGAACAGTAGAATTCTGTTCAGGGTGCTATGGGACCACAGAGAAAGAGCATCTAAAAAGGACCATGGAGATGGAGGTCAGGCAAGTTTTCCAGATGAGCTAGAAGGATGAGCAGCTTGAAAAGAGAGAGAGAAAGGACTTCCAAGCACAGAGGAAAGCATGAGCAAAGACTGGAGGAGTGAAGTGCCCATCATTATGCATTCATCACACCGCATGTCATGGTTGCCCATGAGTCTGTTTCCTTGGCTGTGTGTTGCATCTTTGCTGTGTGTTGCATAGGTGTGTGTTGTGCCTTGCAGGGGCCTCCAAACGCTCTTCAGTTAGCTGATTACATTAGCATCACCTGTGATCCTGTTATACCAATTCCTGGGAGCCCTGGCCCACTGAACCAGAATTTAGAGTGGGGGGGGGGTGGTGGAGGGATACTGTTCCAATTCCAAGATTGGAAATCACTAGGTAAAAGCAAGTTCTTTGGATTAAAATCCGAGCCCCACCCCTTCTGACCTTGCATAAGCCTGGACAAGTTGTTCAGCTTTTCAGAGCTTTATTCTTCTTCATCCATAAGGATGGGGACAGCATCACGAGTTTGTAAGGGGTTTTCTACCTTGGTGCTATTGACGTTTTGGGCCGGAGCATTCTTTGCTACGAGGAACTGTCTTCTGCACCAGAGGGTGTTTGGTGGCATTCACGACCCCAGCACACTGGATGCCGGTAGCATCCCTTGAGTTGTGACAACCAAAACTGTCTCCAGACATTGCCAAATGTCCCCTGAGGAGGCAAAATCATCCCTGGTTGAGACCTGATGAGCTAGTGTAAAGATTAAATGAGATAATGTACATAACATGTGTAAGTAGTTAGGAAGTGTGATAACTATTACTGTTATTGTCATCAGCGCTCAGAAAATATTAGTTGAAGAAAAGATTTGCCTTGGGTTAAAAAAAAAAGAAAGAAAGAAAAGAATAGTTGAAAGAACTAATGCACGTCAAGGAACAAGAACAAAAATCTCATAGAAACTATGTCTGGTTTTAGGCTGGCAAACTCAGGAGAGGTCTTCTTAGCCATGACTAACAAGCTTTTCTGTTAAACCCACCTGTCCTGAATCTACATTATTTTAGGAATGTTGGCTGAGAGGCATTTACAAGTGAGCTGTCAGGGACATCTGTTGTTTTGTTGCCTATTTCTCCAGCTGCTTGAATTAAGTTTTGGGGGAAATACTCACCCCCACTTTCAGCCATGTGCTTTGCATGGAGCTGACCCTCTAGGTTGGTTCTGGCCACGAATCATGGGGAACACCATTCTCCTGGCCACAGGGTTTGGTCCAGGAGTTGGAAGAGGGCTCAAGCCAAGGCCCAATCAGAGGCGCCCAGGGGTTTGCCTGGACAGCTCCAAAGATGGGGTTTCCCTTCCCCACTGGACTTGACCGAGAGAGGTCCTAAGAGCCAGATTGCAACTGGGAAGGGCATTTGTGACTGAGGACAAGGCTGTCACGTGGACGAGGGCAGAGTTGAGCAGGGAGATGGGGAGAAACTGAGCTCTGTGATTTCATCTGAGCTGCTGTATTCAGCTATGCCTGAAACCCAATTTCTTCACTAACTGTTCATGTTCTGAGCTAATAAATTCTATCTTTGCCTGTTAGTTTGGGCTAGTTTTTCTGTCCTTGAAACCAGAGGACTCTTCCCTTCCCAGTCGATACTTGACCTTGGTTATATTAAGAGTAAAACACCTCATGAGTATATTTGTACATTTTGAAAAATAAACTTTGGGGACTTCCCTGGTGGCGCGGTGGTTAAGAATCCACCTGCCAATGCAGGGGGCAGGGGTTCAAGCCCTGGTCCGGGAAGATCCCACAGGCCGCAGAGCAACTAAGCCTGTGCGCCACAACTACTGAGCCTGCGCTCTAGAGCCCACTAGCCACAACTACTGAGCCCACGTGCCACAACTACTGAGCCCACATGCCTAGAGCCCATGCTCTGCAACGAAGAGTAGCCCCCACTCGCCACAACTAGAGAAAGCCCACACGCAGCAACGAAGACCCAACGCAGCCAAAAATAAATAAACAAAAGTTAAGAAAAAAAAAGAAAAATAACCTTTGGATCAGCTGAAATTCTTTGGGTGACAAATAAAAGAAAACCCAACTCTAAATGGCTAAAGCAATCAAGGCAATTCATTGGCTTGGTCTTAAAAATGCCCAGAAGTATGTTGGCTTCAGCTCCATGTCTCTGCACGTCTCTTGGCTTAACTGTCCTCCTTGTGCTGCCTTGCTTTAGGCTAGCTTCCCCAGTAGCAAAACTGTGGTAGAGTTTCCAGGCCTCGTGGATAAACACCACCAGAAAAGAGACAGGAAGAAGAGTCTTCTCAGCTTGAAACCAGCAAACAGAAGTCCTGGCTTTACTGCAGTTAGATCAATACAGATCACGTGCTCAGCCTTACACTGAGGCAACGGGGAGGAGATCTCCAGGGTTTGTAGCCAGGACCTGAAGCTGGACCTGGGGATTGCATCGGCGCCATCCAGAGCTCAGAGCTTCTACCCAGTGGGGAAGGGGCATGGGTGCTGGGAGGCACACCCACTGCTCACTTTAAAACAAGAAAATAATATTACATGTCAACTAAAATGTCATCTTTTAGTGACACCTTTCAGCTTCATCCTTGGATATCAGCATTCCTTCTTCTGGGCTCTTTCAGGATTTGCCTGTTGATATATTAGCAATTATATCACTGCTGTCAGTGTTGCTTATCTAATATCTATTTTCCTCATTAGACAATATGGGCAGAGACCAAATCCAACATCTTTTCTTCAGGGCAACCCTGTACTCAGTGGAGGGTCTCTCTCTGTCTCATAGAGTTTGGCTTTATTTTATTTGCTAGATCCAGGAAGAATATGCCGGGCATATTCTTCATGGCACCAAGGGGCTCTCTTCTGAATCAGAGTGGCTCAATAACGGAAGCCTGCTGTTTGTGAGAAAGAATTCTTTGATTAGCAATACAACTAGCCTATCTGCAATAATCTGCCCATGAACTTCAGTCCAGATGTTGAAAGACTAGTCCTGAAATAAGGGAGAAGTGTATTAACTCAGTCCAATAATTACTTTCATTTAACAGGTGTTTTGTTTTGTTGTTTCTATTTTTTCTTAATCTGATTAAATTTGTTCCTCCACAAAGCAAGGACAGAGAGTTCAAGCCCAGCTGGCCAAAAGAGTCTAGAAGCTCTGAATTGTAGTTCTATGACTAAAGTTAGAATCTCTCCTCCATACTTCCTGACTGTATGACCTTGGACAAGTTACTCAACCTGACTAAACCTCAGTTTCCTCAGCTGTAAAATGGACATAACAGCATTACCCACCTTATAGAGTTATTTGGAAATATAAATGAAAATAGTATCTATAAAAGTGCTTAGTGCAGGCCTAACTCATGAGAAGTGCTCAGTAATGGTAGCTGTTAATATGATGGCTTTTTCTTTTTTAATCATTGGGTGTGTGAGTTTGAGCAAATCAGACAAATCTGCCAAGGCAACAGTTTCTTCATTTGTGAAAGCAGGACAAGCGTCCCTCGTTACAAGGCTGTTGTGAAGAGCATAGGGTAGGTGTTAACTAAATGTTCTCTCCAATTCACTTCCACCCATGCCCATCCCAACGTGGAAGAGGAGAGAGGGCACCCTTCATTCCCCCACCCCTCCCATTGGTAGAAGAGGCATTTGAGAACCTAAAGGTTTGTTTTACAAATAATTACGAATCTAGGGCAAAGAAACCCTGCCTGGCTTAGAGCGACATTATGGTTGAGATCTGATAGTCACAGATCAAGCAATCCAGCCTCTGTGGTTCCTGTTTCAACCATTGTTGACCACACTGGGCTTTCAGACAAACCTGCGACAGTAAGACTGAAACTTCAGTTGGAATAGGAGAGGGAAACGTATATGGGCAGCTGCAAAATGTTCTGACTTATGTCCATGAAACTCAATGCTAGTCCGTGCAGGGAGACCCTGTTGCATTTTTCTAAGTTAATGAGTTTTTTTCTCCCCTTTGGATGCTTCCAGTTACCTTGGTGGGGTTGTGTTTCCCAGGACGCAAGCCACTGTTTAAGATGGCAGCTGACACGTTTGGAAACTACTAGCCTGAAAAAAGATTCCCAGTCTGAAATACCCCTTGGTTTCCAGACAGTGGTTTATGCACTAGTGGGCGTGTTTGGGGGATGGGGGGATTTCTACTCTATCCCATTATTTTCTTCCATGTTCCAGGCCACTAGCACAGTACCTGACACCGAGTCCAGGCTTAGTAGATGTCTGGCAAGTGAGTTAGAGAAGGAAGTCAGTAATTAAACGGGTCAATGCACAAACAGTGAATTCTGACCAAGGGTGTTTATAGCCTATTGATAACTAAGAATTTCTAGGCTGGCCAGAGGCTTGTTTTGACAGTTACTAACTTGTATTTACAGCAAGACCAACAGGGAACCTGTTAGGGCCAGTTGATCCTAATTTTCAGTTAGGATAATGGGTGTTGTCAGCCCAGGCAGAATGACCTATGAGCTTTGGATGTAATTGGTCTGGAGCCAGCCAGTTCAGCTCGGGGACAGGACCATGAAGCCACTGCTCCCAAGTGCCTGTAAGGTCATTGCATTCAGGTTTGGGATCATGACATTATTTCCTGGCCTCCCAGTCATCTCCTGCTCGGCAGAACTTCTGTCTGCTTATAGCACGGTGAAACACAGGCTCAGAGGAGGTTGCACTTGGAAGGGACCAGTGTTTAGTCACTGGGCCTGCTGACCATGAGCATCAGAACCACCTGGGGTACTGATTCATTTTACATGTGATAAAATTGAAGCCCAGAGAGGGAGAGTGACTCCCCCAAGGTCACACAGCTGGTTTGCAGCAGCAGATGATCACACTGTGGTATCATTAGAGCTGTATTCTGTTTGTTTGTTTGTTTATTTTTTGGCTGTGTTGGGTCTTTGTTGCTGTGTGCAGGCTTTCTCTAGTTGCGGTGAGCAGGGGCTACTCTTCATTGCGGTGCGTGGGTTTCTCACTGCAGTGGCTTCTCTTGTTGCGGAGCATGGGTTCTAGGCGCGCAGGCTCAGTAGTTGTGGTACACAGGCTCAGTAGTTGTGGCTCGTGGGCTCTAGAGCACAGGCTCAGTAGTTGCGGTGCACAGGCTTAGTAGCTCCGCGGCATGTGGGATCTTCCCGGACCAGGGCTCGAACAACCAGTGCAACTGTGCATGTCAGCCCTGCTCTCCAGGAAAAGGAACTTGTCTTGTACTTTGGTTTGAATTCCGCAACATCTAGCAGTAGGACTGGAACCTCTGATTCTAGGCATGGCCTCAGGTGGCCTCATGCAGGAGAGGATAAACATTAAGCTAGTAAGCTGTCCATATTCCATCTCTTGGAGAATCAGCCAGTATAATTTTTTTTTAATTATATACCATGCTTTTAATACAAACTTTAAAAAATCTGGAACAATACAAACTGTACAGATTTGCTCAATCTTTTTGTTTTGTTTTTAAACGAAATCTCTAAACACACCAATGTTGCATTCCAAAATATTGCACAACATTCTGAATACAAAACACTTGACTGTATTCCTCCTTCACTAAAGAAAACAAATTCATTACCCTGCTCCCGCGAGCTCCTCTCCGTGTTGCCTCAGCGCCCCTCTTCCCATCCCCAGGGCTCAAACTACAGAACCTACAGCTCACTGCATTAAGAAAAAGACATCATTCTGGACTAAAAGTTTACTTTCCTCACAAGACAATCCACGTTTTGATTTGTTCCTGGGAAAGAGGGGTAGACAGAGAGAGGATGGGGAAAGTGGAGAAATAGATTTTATTCTCCTCTTTTTTTATTTTAAAGTTTGTTCTTCCTGAAAAAATATCTTTCCCTTCTCTTCAGAAAAAATCTTGAAAAGAAAAAAATTACTTTTACGTTAGATATATACATATATTATATATACCTCTGACATTTTACAAATGTTGCAAATTATTCAATACAAACGGACACCAAAATATGTAAAAAATTAAAAAAGAAGTTTTCCTACGAAACCAGGTAAATTAGTGCAGATTTTTGTTTTCTTAAAAAAAAATAAAATAAAATTGAAGCAAAAATGCCTAGATTTGAGACAGACAGACAGAAGTGGGCCCAAGAGCCCAGCACAGGAGTCATGCCCCTGATCACACACTTTTCTTCGTATTTCAAAGGACACTAAGGGGCTGGTCTCCCCCTCCCTGTATGTGGTGAGGAACAAGCCGCCCTGGTGTGGTGCGTGCCTGTGTGCATGAGTCGGGGAAGAGGGGCTGGAAGGGGACATTAGGCAGCATCCAACCTTTCCCAGAGAGCAGCCTGGGCCTGTCACCTGTGCGGGCTGAGGGCTCGGGAGAGGGTGGCCCAGACGGGGCCGGCCCCTGAGAAGTCTAGGGGGGACAGACGGTGCCGGGCCGAGGAGCCAGGGCATTGCCCCACGTGGGGAGGTAGAGCTGGTGCCCACTGCAGGGAGAGGAGGCTGGCAGTGTCCGTCTGGGCCGGACCCACTGCCACAGCAGTTGTCCACTTGGGGTCACTGGGGAGGAGAGAGTGGGGTGCCAAAGGCTTTGGTACTTTCTGGTGGGGGGGCCCTGATGCTATGTGTCCACGTGCCAAAGTGTCATGGCGTGGAAGCTAGCCCACTAGGGTTGGGTCAAGGAAACATCTCTCCAGCAGAGGTGGGGAGGGCTCTCCAAGAATCCAAAGATGCCCCCTGCCGTGGGCAAGCGCCTGTCCAGCCCAGCCTGCTCGAGATCATTCCTCGCAGCATCGGGCCCAGTGGGCCTGGGTCGGGCAGTGAGGGGATGGCAAGAGGTTCTCACGCAGGCAGGGGAAGAAATGCATTAAAGCAACATCTACAGCCAAAAGACCAAAGTCACAATTCAAGGCTTTGGACTGCCCACTCCAGGCACTGACCCAAAACTCCCACCCGCCAGGGCGCTCAGGGGAGCATTTCCCACCCTGGGCTAAGGTCACACAATAGGAGGGTCCGAGACCAGGGACGTCTCTTAGGTATCAGAGGCTGGGTATTCCCTCAGACCCTCACTGCTAACCTTTTTTTTTTTTTTTTTTGGTCAAAAACAAACAAAAGTGCAGATCCCTCCGCAGTCTGGAAATCAGTTCCCTGTGCAATGCTAACCTCTGGGAGCGTCAGGTTCAGCCACAGTCTGGCACCACCACGTGAAGCACCCCACAAAAGGACTGACAACCCACCTCCAGTGCATTCCCCACCCTCACACATAAATAAATATTCGCTGCAACCCGGAATCACATCCAGAGGGGAAGTTTCACGTGGCTCAGAACCTTTAAAACAGGAGAGCAAATCACGCACGCACACATGCGCACGCACACCTGCACTCACCCCACCTCCCTACCCATGAACTCAGGCCCAGGAAAGAAGGGGCTACATGAGAGAGCCACATGTGCCAATGGCTGGGTCTCCAGGGCCTCGGTGATGGTCTGGGCCAGGTGGGAATGGTGGCATGGGGCCACAGGACAGAGATGAAAGGGACACCAGACAGAGTGCTAACCTCCCTGGAGTCACAGACTTCAGCTCTAGGGGGAGGGTGGCAAGTGGCCAGCTGGCAGCTCTCTAGGGCCCAGGCCTGAGAGGAAGCAGGGGCTGGAGTCAGACCTATCTGGGTGGCAGGGCCCGAGGAGGCCTGCTGAGGTTGGATGGCTCTGAGTGAGAGGATAGCTGCGTGACAAAGGCAGTGACACGGGGCAGTCTCTCCCTGTTCTGAGGAGGGCCAGGCCCCAGCTGCGGTTCTTCCTTCCCTATGAGCTGGGACACACCAACCCTAAACCAGGCGTGTGAAGGAGGGAGGGAGGGAGGGAGCAGGGAGCAGCAATTCACATCTGGACCATTATTAGTCGGCCAGTATAATTCAGTTCACCAAAAATAAAGCACCTTGGGGTGACCCCTGAAAACCACTTTGAAGTCTAGGCGGGATTTGTAGTGCCCCCGCCCTAGATGTGAGCATTGGGAAGTAGAGTTGGAAACAGCCTGATGCCCCCAACCCTTTAAGAATTCAAATTCCATCCTCTGTGTTTGGCAGAAGCTAAGTAAGAATTTCCATATGTGGAGCAACCCCCCCCCCCCCCTCCATTCCTGCCTCCACACCCCCCCTCCCCCGGAAAGGTATAAACACCTGAAGAGGTTTCCTGGGCAGCCCCACCTGGCCCATAATCATGGTAGTGACACTTTGGCCTAGCAATAAGCATGCAATTCTTAGCCTTTTTATTACACTGCTATGTTATCACAGAGGGGTGGCCCATCTCCTCTCAGGCTGTCCCTGGAGAGAACCTTTCCATGGCCCAGGGATGGAACCTTCTCCGCTTCAGCTATACATAGCAGCAGTTG
Source organism: Neophocaena asiaeorientalis asiaeorientalis (assembly GCF_003031525.2). NCBI lineage: Eukaryota > Metazoa > Chordata > Mammalia > Artiodactyla > Phocoenidae > Neophocaena > Neophocaena asiaeorientalis. The sequence continues at coordinate 9,040,889 of NW_020172779.1, forward strand.
CCAACTTTTATCAAGCTCTTCTCAGGGGCCAGGCCATGGGTTCAAAGCTCTACTGGGTCATCTTATTTCATGCCCACAATCGCCCTGTGAAGAAGGCATTATTATGCCCATTTTACAGATGAGGAAACTGAGAGTCAGAGGAGTTAAGTAACCCGCTCAAGGTCACACAGCTAGTAAGTGGTGAAGCCAGGACTGGAACTCACACCCCAGGGTGTCTGACACCAAGCCTGTGTTGCTGACCATAGTGCTACCCTGTCCTCAGTCTTGTTTGATCGCACACCATACTAGGTGCTGGGCACAGAGATTTAGGGACAATCCTGTCCTTTTTGTGTGCGTGTTTGCTTGGCTACCTTTACTGAGTGCTTACTGTATGCCCAACACCACGCTGAGCACCTCTCGTGGATTTACATGCATTTCATTCATTCATTCATTCATTCATTCATTCATTTTGGCTGCACCGCGTCAGGATCTTTGTTGCAGCACACGGGATCTTTAGTTGTGGCATGTGGACTTTTAGTTGCAGCACGCATGTGGGATTAAGTTCCCCGACCAGGGGTCGAACCCCGGCTCCCTGCACTGGGAGCGTGGAGGCTTACCCACTGGATCACCGGGGAAGTCCCTACATGCATTTCCTTTTAATCCTCAAAGCAAACCTATGAATAAGTACCACTGCCCCCACTTTCCTTGTGAGATCAAGTTATTAATTCAAGGAAAACGTAGGATTCCAACTCCAGGCCTGCTTGACTCTATAAAGCATGTTCTCACCCAAAAGGCGAGTGTGTGTCAAAATGCGGTCCAGGGGCTACCCTCATCTAAATCTGGGGGCGCATGCAGAAATGCAGATCCCTAGGCCACGTGCTAGGCCTATGGAACCAGGGCCTCTGACAATGGGGCCAGGAAATCTGCATTCCCTCCAAGTACTCCAGGGTTTTTTGTTTGTTTGTTGTTTGTTTGGGCTGCAGCTCACGGCTTGTGGGATCTTAGTTCCCCAGCAGGGCCCTCGGCAGTGAAAGCACGGAGTCCTAACCATTGGACCACCAGGGAATTTCTCCCCACCCAGGAGTTTCTTATGGACATCTGCATTCAAAACTCATTTCTCTATGTTGGTGCTGTTAACATGGCATGTTCAGTTTTGAAAATTCATGAAGTTGTATGTTTCTGATTTCTCACTTTTCTCTGTGTCTGTTATCTCTTAATAAAAAGTTTACTTAAAAAAATCCCCTCCCATCTAGGACCTGGTCTCTTTCCTACGAGCACTTTGCTGCTCTGCTTGTCCGTCACACACATCGTCACGTTGTTACATCTCCAACGCTGATTCCCACAGGGCCCCTCAGCGCACTGGGCCTGAAAAATCAGGCTATGAGCGTCCCAGAATCACCTCTTTCCTGCCCAAGGCCAGCACACTAAGGTTACTGGCAGTTCTCATTTTCTTTTCTCCAGATAATTCCTCCAAAATAGATCACCCAAGTGCCTTACTCTGAAAACTTCCATCAGGTTCCTTCAACCCTGAAACCCAAATCGGTACAAACCGGTCCCCTGGGGCCTCCTACTGCCTGATCACCCACAGTTCCGCCCCCAGGTCATGGGGGTGGTCCTGGGGATGTCTCTTTGGGGGCTTATCCGTCTGTGAGTCACTCTGAGACTAACCCTGTCATCTGTTCTTTTCCCCTGAACACTTGGTGAGGGTTTTCTCCTCTTCCGGCCTCCCTTGTCTTCTGGAACCTCAAAAGAACCCCACATCAGAAATGATCTTACTCTTCAACCTCCACTGATTGACTCATTTATTCTTGCATTCACTCACTTATTTACAGACCTTTATTAAGCACCCGTACGTACCAGAAACTCTGCTAGGGACGAGAGTTTGGAAAATAAATAGGACGTGGGCCCCTTTTCTCGTGGAGTATCAAGTGATTCCAAATCACTTTTGGCAGATTCTTCTGGACCTACTTCTTTTGTTTTTGTTTTTGTTTTGTTTTTGCGGTACGCGGGCCTCTCACTGTTGTGGCTTCTCCCATTGCGGAGCTCCGGATGCGCAGGCTCAGCGGCCATGGCTCACGGGCCCAGCCGCTCCGCGGCATGTGGGATCTTCCCGGACCGGGGCACGAACCCATGTCCCCCGCATCGGCAGGCGGACTCTCAACCACTGCGCCACCAGGGAAGCCCCTGGACCTACTTCTTTTAATAATAATGTTGTTGTTGATGAGGACACTGATGCTAAGTGGGGGTGGGGGGATGGTGTTTTTTGAGCCCTTTCTCCACAGCAGACCCTCTAACAATCATTTTAGATGTGTTACTCAATTCCCTCCACAACCTCATGAGGTTGGTACTATTATTATCTCCATTTTACGGATGAGGATATATAGGTCCAGAGAAGTTGAGTAATTTTCCCAAGGTCACACAGTTTGTAAAGGCTAAATCTTAGAGCTGATCTGAAGTCTGACCCCAGAGACAAGCCTCTCTGATAATCAATCTGAGTTCTCAAATCCATGAAATGGGAAGTATCAGAAGCTTAAGGAAAGGAATTCCCTGGCGGTCCAGTGGTTAAAACTCTGCACTTCCACTGCAGGGGGCATGGGTTTGATCCCTAGTCAGAGAACTAAGGTCCCACATGCCCCAAGGCATGGCCCAAAAAAAGAAAAAAAAAAAGTGCAAGGAAAACGGACTAAAAGAGAGAAGACAAAGGAGAAATGAGAAACAAGAACCTGGTGAGAACATAATTTCATTCTGGTTGGCTCTGGACTAAGGGATTCTGAAAGGTACATTGGCTGTAGAAGCATGGTCCTAGCTGTGTTGGAGCTGTCCGGTCCAAAAGATAGCATTTCCCCAAAATCACAGAACTGTAAAATCTCAGGGCTGGGAGGGATGTTGACGTGGTGTAATCAAACCCCATTAGAGGCTGAATCCTTTTACAGCTTTGTCTCCAGGTACACATCCAGTCTGTCTGGAATACCTCCAGGCATGGGGAGATCACTACCTTCTGAGATAGCTTATTCTGTTCACTGTAAACCCATGTAATGGATGGCTTGGTTTTGCCTGCCTGGCATCCCTCCCTCCTTCTTTGGTAACAGCATCCCAAGTTTCCTTTGGATAGCTGCCCACCCCCATTTCAAGGGGTTCTACTAGAGGCTGTCAGTGAGCAAGAGAATGGGTATATGATCCCAAATTAGGCCAATCGGACTGTCTCTTACTGGAATCTGAGTCTGGAACTACGGGACATACGGATAGAAAACTGATAGAACCGAGTCACAGCAAAGAGAAATGACCCATGAGGGCTCCAGGCAGCTCCCGGACTCCTAACCTTCCTCAGCCTTCCCTCCAATTCTGTGAACTGTATCCTTCCATCAAATCCTTTTTTCCCTTGTTCCACTTAGAAGCCAGAGTTGGATTCTGATGCTTGCACCGAAATACCTTAGCTGGTAAATCCACTTGTTTTTTCTTCCTGTTGTGTTGCATTATTAAATTTGTTTCTTCATCATAAATGTAATTCATGAACATGGTTTAAAAACATTTTCAAATGGCACACAAGGGTAATTTCAAATGGTGCATCCCCCTGGTCCCTCCTCCCTGGAGGTAACCACTGTGAATAGTTTCTTATGCTCCCTCCAGAAACTTCTGTTTCATTTAGTAACAGCTCTGATTGTTAGACAGTTCTTCCTTAGACTGAGTTGAAATCTGTCAGCCCGTGACTCCCATTCATTTGCGCAAGCTCTGGGTTTGGGGAACCACCAAACAGGTTTCACTGACAGCCTTTTGGGTAACTGATGATTCTCAGACCACATGCCCCAAACCTCCCTTGGAACCAGACACTCTCAGTTCCTTTAGCCATTGGCCATGGGGCACCATCAGGAGGACCCTTACCACCCTTGCCCCTTTCCTTCTCAATACATGCTACTATGCTGTATCTTTCCAGAACTGGGACGCCCAGAACTGCACAGGCTACTCTGCAGTGACCTGATTCAGGAGAGCAAACTCTCGCTGCTGCCCTCGCCTTGCTTGCTTTCCTGTAATATGCAGCCTGAGATTTCCCCAAGTAACTTCCACCAGCAGCCTTATTATCCCATTGACCTTACTGTCCCCTAACACACACACACACACACACAAACTCGCTTAATCACATCTCCTTGATTATGAATTTCTGCTATTTGTTTTTTTGAACCCAAGTACTGGAACCAATACATATCCACATTCAGTTCTCTCTAGTGCGTAGATGCATGTTAAAACTGTAGGCCCTCACTCTATCACTTATTCCCGATAAGGTCCCGGTCCCCAAGAATCTATCCTGAAAGCACAGTCTCACTCTGTGTAAGCTGAACCTCTGCGCAATGAGATATAGCACCAACATCGATGTGGGTAGCAAAAGCCTTAGGTTTCTGCATACCACGTGGCTCACCAAGTCTACTTCTAGGATGTTCTTTGAAACACTGTTGAAAAAATAACCCCAGTAATTCCTCTGTTATTCCCAAATAAACTAATTTTGCTAGTGGAAAAAAAAAAAAAACACAAAAAAACCCAAACTTCAAACCCATAAAGAGGGACTTGGTTAAATAAGCCAAAGGATGGTCATATGATGAAATATCGTGTGGTTATTAAAGATCATGCTAGAGAGGAATAATTAATCATGTAAAAAGCCACTGATGCTGTACTGTTAAGTTTAAAAAGAAAAAAAGGGACTTCCCTGGTGGCACAGTGGTTAAGAATCCGCTTGCCAATGCAGGGGACACGGGTTTGAGACCTGCTCCAGGAAGATCCCACATGCCGCAGAGCAACTAAGCCCTTGTGCCACAGCTACGGAGCCTGCGCTCTAGAGCCTGCGAGCCACAACTACTGAGCCCATCCAATAAAGATGTTAAAAAAAAACACCAACCCTTGGGGTGATACAATCTCACGCTCCTAGGAATTTAAAGGCATAGAACAAAGATTGGAAGGATGGACACAAAACTGTTAACAGAGGTTATCTCTGGGTAAAGGGATTCTGACTGATTTTTGTTTTCTCCTTTTTGTCTTATGTGTACTTTCAGGTATGTTTCTATTATCAACACTACTTCTATAAAAAATATTTTATAAAGAAGAAATATGGAATTGATACCTCACAGAACAATCCAGACAGAGCACTACACTGAGATAAAAAAATTAAGTTTGCAACTCATCGTGCTAACTGAAAGTTCTCATGTTCTTTGGTTCATATGTCCACACCTGAGTCAAATCCATCTGGGTATCGGTGAAACCACAAAACACTCCATGTCCTGGACCTCCTGGCTCCTTCTGAAATACTAGAGGCAGCAGGTGCTCAGTGATGTACACCAAGGGTCATCCACCTCAGGGGTCTCAAGCTCAAACGCCTTCAGGGTCAGTCAAGTTCCATAAATGAGGGAAGCAGGCAGAGAACTGTGATGAACTTGGTTAGTTAGTTAAACAGCACATGCGACTCAGTTCTGGCCAGTGATCTCCAGGCGGGAAGGCAGGCCCGGTCCTGCCAGATCTTCCAACTTTTCAAGAAAATCCAGAAATCCTAACACAACGTTATAAATCAACTATACTCCAATAAAAATTATAAAAAAAAAGAGAAGTCAGAAATCTAAATGTTTTTCAATGTGAAGTTTTCTAATGTTTAAATGTTGAGAACCAATTCAAATTTTTAAAGGACAGTGTAGGCCAAATACCGTGTCATAGGTCGTCTCAGATTCCTGGGTGGCCAGTTTGGGACCTCTGGTCCATGGCTGATGGGAAGCCTGGAAAAGAGGCATTAGGAGGATGACACGCAGAACTGAGTCGTCCTGTAAGTGGAGAGCAGGCAGCAGGCTCAGGACTGAGAGCTAGAGAGCTATCCTGGGTGAGGCGAAGCCAGCCGGGGGGAGAGGCGGGTTGCAAGCAATCCCTGAGTTACACAGAATTGTTCAGAGTTACCGCAAATTGTGTTCCTAGTTCCCAGGAATAGAAGGTGACTACCACGAGGAAGGACTGTAGATTTCCCCCTTTTGATGCCTCTGACAACACAGCTTATTTGTTGAAGGTATATATTCAAGTTTGTAATCCTTAAATAAATTTTAAACACTATAAAAGGAATTTTATGGAAAACTGGCTCTCATAACAGCAATTACTTTCTTTGTAGGCCTTGTCTATAATTTTTATCTAAGTAGTAGTCTTATTGATTATGTGACCGTCAATATACCTTTGATGCTGTTGTAGAAAGGCTGGAGTCGTCAGTAGGCATCGGTTCTATACTCAGCTCTTTCAAGCTGTGTGACCTTGAGAAGGTAGTTAACCTTCGTGGGCCTCTCTTAGTATATGTCTCTCATTTGTAAGATGAGAGCGTCTTGAAGATTCTATGAGGAATGAGCAGAGAAAGAGCTCTTTAAATGCAAGCCTTCATTACTCTCAGGACTGCAGGAAAGTCTGTGCTATCAGTCAGGGGAGTCATTCTGGTTGCCATCATCTAAGGGTCCATGCAATAGTTAACACTCTGGACTGGAAAATGGCTTTAATGTGCTCTGAGAATGGAGAACACAAGGTAAAGATGCTTTCCCGCCTCAAAAAAAAAAATCCCATTTCCTTAGATGACATTTGGAGACATGGCTTGTCAAACCTTCCTCTGAAACACCCCTCAAATACTGCTTCTTTGCCTCCTTCACCTTGACCTCAGTCTAAACCTTCTTGCTGATCTCCCATCCTTTAGTTTCTCCTCTCTCAGAGGTGTCTTCCCCAAATGAGCATCCTATTCTCCTGGTGAAAAACCAGTGAACTGCCCAGTTCCCACAGGATCAAGTCAAACACCTTGGCCTGATATTCATACAAGGTGGCCCCATCTCCTGTCTTCTTCCCCCACAGACCCTATGCTCCGCCAAAGGGAACTTTGTTGCTGTGCAAGGAAACCAACCCCTCTCATGACCGTGCATTTCCAAATGTTGCTCCCTCTGCACGGATTGTTTATTCTCATCTTGGCAACCCGCCATCATCTTTCTAAGTCCTGGGGATTTGATAGTATATTTAAGAGAGAAGTCATTCCTGTCCACACGCAGCCTGCACTATACCTGACAAATGGCAGTAAGAAGGTTCTCAATGAATGTTATTTTGATGGATGAGTGAATGAATAAATGAATGGATAGATGGATGAGTCCTTCAATGCGTGAATGAACCAATGAGTGAATGAATCAATAAACAGATGGTTGGAAGGATGAATGAAAGAGTGAATGAAGAAGTGAATAGATGAATAAATGAATATACAAATGTAGGCAATTAATTCAGAGAGTTTTAACAAAGCCAGATTCAGTGGTCAGAAAACAGAAATGGAAGACGAAAGACTAGTTAAAGCCAAGCGCTGGTAGCCGCCACTTTCTTTTGTTTCTCTGCAGCTAATAAAGAGGGTTAATGTTGCTGTCTGTTCTCCATGGCCCCAGCCTCAATTTTTCTTCTATCCTAGGTGCCCTTGCCCTTGGCAGTCTGAGAAGAAGCCGACCCTTTGCCTGGACACGTTCTGCTCTTTCCTCCACCGTGTTCTCAGGACGGACATGAGAATGCTTGCCTGCTATGGCTCTTGTAGGAGGGAGCAAGAAAGGAGATGCTGGGAACATGAGTTCTGGGGTCTCACATTGACAAAAAGAAGAAAGGCCATAGATTTTCTTTCCTGTTAATATGTTGAAAGTCTTGCAGTCACCCCAAGGGAGCCAAGGAACCTTGGGATGTCATCCTGCTGGGTCCCTAGAAGGGTTTCTTCACTGATAGCCGAGTCTTCACTGCAGGAGGCTCCAAGCCTGTGCGCATTTCCACACTTCCCTGCATTTCAGCTTAAACTTGACCCCATTCCCTATTGGGCAGTCACAGTACTAATCGCCGCCATTTACTGAGTACTGAGCATTTCTCACATATTATCTCATTTAGTCTTTACAACAACCTATGCAGTAGGGACTCTCACCCTCATTATACAGCTGCCGAAACTGTAGTTCAAAGAGGTTAAGGAAGGAGGCTGAGATCAGACAGTGACCTGTATGTATTGAAGCCGGGATGCAAATATAGTTTTGTTTGACACCAAAGTCCATATTCTTAAGCAGTATATTGTACAGCTATTAAGGTTTCTTCAAGGGTGTATCCAAGGATCCCAGCACAAAACAGATGACGTGTTCTAAATGAGTTACTGGGCTACTTGTATGTATTGTCTTTTCTCTTTAAACAATTTTTAGACAAGGTCACATTTTCTTCTTTCTTTGTATCAGTTAATTTTGGATAGTATATTCGACACTGTGACATATGTTTTAGAAACTCTGGACTTTGTTTTTTTTTTTTTAAGCCTGGATGTCTAGGAGTCACCCTTGTGTCTGCATAACCTAGTCATCATCAACTGTGCTCAGACATCTCAAGCCTGTGAGCCTTCCACCCTCTGTTGCTCTCCACACGTGTGTGGGAGTGTACTGGGTCACAGCTAGTTCTCAAGTTTCCTTGGCTTTTACTTTCTGCCAGGTTGCCTCTGGTCTCCTTTAGGCGGGAGTTCCTCATTCAGTCAGGGATGTCTGGAGAGCTTATCTCAGCTCTTCTACAGCTCTTTCACTGCCAGGCTCTCCCAGTAAACCTCTAGCTGCTCCATTGCTTGCCTTGAACTGGGACAACAAAGCTGTGGGTTTTCCCTGTCCATTCCCACCCAGTCCCACCACTTTCAGTTGGGAAAGCACTGCCTCCTCATTCAAATCCCTCGTCTTATGGCATCAGAGTTGCTGGTTTCCGTGCCCAGCTCCAGGGTGATAAAGCTGTATCTCCCCTCTACTGAGCTGGAGGTGTGCTGGATGAGAGTAGCCAGAGGCAAGAAGGCCATAGACTTTGCCATTCTCACCTGTAGCTCTAGTAGTTCTTCAAGAAAAAATACTTCTCAATATTTTTTGCCTTTAGTCAACTTCCAGTGCCCCCAGATGGTTGTTTTCGATAATTTTGTCCAGTTTATCATTGCTCATTTGTGTAGAAGGGATTGTGGTCCTTACTCGACCGTTATTGGAAGTCCTTTCCCACTTTATCCTTAATAACATGTTTGGACCTAATGTCTCTTTACGTTGCCCCAGGTTTCTTTAGTTTAATCTTCTCCAGTCCATTTCCTTTCAACCTTTCAGAGTTCTTATATACCTCTCATAGTAGCGGGAAGTTGAATTTTGTTTTTCTTTTTATCCAGTCTGAAAATCTTTGCTTTTTAATTGGAATATTTAACCTGTTTTCTTTTCATATGGTTACTGATGCGTTCTGGTTTAAATTGACCATGCTATTATTTGTTTTCTATTTGTCATATGTTTTCAGTGTTTTCCTCTCCTTTCTTTTTTCTTATTACTTCATTTTCCCACTATGTCAGCTTGTTAGTTATATATCCTTTTACCATTCTTTTCGTGGTGACCCTAGATATTTCAATGTGCATTCTTATTACTGTGAATATAAAGGACACTTCCACATGGTGCACTTTTACCACCTCCCAGAAAATGCGAGGACCTTAAAGCACTTGATTTTCATTTCCCCTCTTGCCTTTGTGTTCATACTATTCCATTAAAAATATATATATATTAAAAAGTGTATATATAAAATATATATTTAAAAATATATAAAATACACATATTAAAAATATATATATATAAAACCCAGAGAGAGCATATACCAAAAAGTTAACATTATTACCTCTGGGGGGGGCATAGGGTTAGGGGGCGCTGATACATTTTTTATATGTATATTTTGCTTTTTCAACAATAAGACTGTGTTTTAGTCAAAAAAAATTTCTTAAGAAAAAGAAAATTTGTCATGCAGACACATTAAGCCAGAGCACTTCCTCCCTGCTCAGCGGCTGGGCACAGACGCCTGTGTCTCCACTGGCTAGCAGGGTGAATCAGAAATGGGCTGGGCTCTGAGGGAGGGGAAGGCCCTCGGGCCTGTGAGGGTTGCGCAGTTTGGGCAGGACGAGGAACTGGGGTGGCCCAGGCGAGGCTTGCTCACCAGTCGGCCTGTTCCCAGGGCTGATCACCATGGGCCAGTCGACCCAGGATGACGAGCAGCCTCTGGTTGTGGACGTGACAGGACGTTGTGCAACGACTGGGCACATCCAGAGCCCTCTTCTCTCACAGCCAGTGGATACTGCCAGCAGGGCTGGGCCCATATGAAACAGGGAATTAGGCACAAATCCACAGTAGCCTCTTTTTCTCCACGTTGCCTTCTCAGCCCTGGTTTTGGTCCAAGTCATGAGCAGGTCAAGCTCAGGGCTCCAGACCTCCCCTTCCTGCCTCTGACTTCCTGAGTCCATCCTCTCAAACCCCAGCTGTCCTGGGGTCTCAGTTAGATACGCAAAGCTCCACTCTGCTAAATGACAAGGGGTTGAATAAGTGAAAACACTGCTTTGTGTTTCTCTAATGCTTTTGAAGTACTTCCAACCTGATTATATTTTTTGAGTCCCACCACAAGAGAATACAGAAAACACCATATGTGAAAGCTCTGAGTTTTGTATCATCACACTCATAAAAGGACCTACATCTGTACCAATTCTCTATTTCCTTCCTGGCATCATAGAGGAAGGATCTCTTCCATAAGAGGCAACTTCTTTCACATGAGCTATGGATTCCCTCCTTGCTTACCTTCTCAAGAACATTTATATTCATTGGTCTACATTTTCTACCTCTCCTTCAGCTGGGTCCTTTTTCTCAATGTTCAATTATACTATAATATCTCCAATGTTTAAAAACAAGCCTCAACAATCTCAACAAAGGCAGAAATTGTCAGATTGGACTAAAAAAAATAGATTCAGCCATATGCTATGTATAGGATACAAACCTTAGTTCAACAAATAGGTTGAAAGTAAAAGAATGGAAAAAGATATATCAAGCCAACAACAACCATAAAAGAGCTGGAGGGCTTCCCTGGTGGCGCAGTGGTTGAGAGTCCGCCTGCCGATGCAGGGGACACGGGTTCGTGCCCCGGTCCCGGAGGATCCCACATGCCACGGAGCGGCTGGGCCTGTGAGCCATGGCCGCTGAGCCTGCGCGTCCGGAGCCTGTGCTCCACAACGGGAGAGGCCGCAACAGTGAGAGGCCCGCATACTGCAAAAAACAAAAAAACAGAAAAACAAAACAAAACAAAAAAAGAGCTGGAGAGGCTGTACTAATATCAGACAAAATAGACTTTAAAAAATGTCACCGGGGGGCTTCCCTGGTGGCGCAGTGGTTGGCAATCTGCCTGCTAATGCAGGGGACACGGGTTCAAGCCCTGGTCTGGGAGGATCCCACATGCCGCGGAGCAACTAGGCCCGTGAGCCACAACTACTGAGCCTGCGCATCTGGAGCCTGTGCTCCGCAACAGGAGAGGCCGCGATAGTTAGAGGCCCGTGCACCGCGATGAAGAGTGGCCCCCGGTGGCCACAACTAGAGAAAGCCCTCGCACAGAAATGAAGACCCAACAAAGCAAAAATAAATAAATAAATAAACTCCTACCCCCAACATCTTCTAAAAAAAAAAAAAAAAAGTCACTGGAAATAAAGAAGGACCTTTCATAATGATAAGAGGGTTGGTACTCAATAAATATTTATTGAATAAATGAATAGAGTTGACAGAATGGAACCTCCTTTCACAGGTGAGAAAAATGGAGGCCCAGAGAAGCCTGGCAGTTGTTAAGGCTCCAGTGGATAATTATTTGATGATCCAGGTCTTGAACTTAGATCTTTTTTCCTTTCTACTAACCTGCTTCTTTAGCAATGGTGACAATGACAATCATTACTCTGTACTGGCATTATGTGCTTTTCATACGTTAAATGCATTTAATTTCCATAGTCCCCATAAATGTATGGGGATGGTACTATTATCTCCATTTGATATACGAGGAAGTTAAACCAAAGAGTGTTGAGTAACTTGCCCAATATCACCCAGCTAGAAAGAGGCGGAACCTAGATTTGAGCACACGCAGTCTGATTCTAGAATCTATTGATTAAACTACCATGCAATATTGCCTCAATAAAATAATCTTGTTAGTAGGTTAGTTCAATAATATGTAATTATCTCTCAGAGAATGATATCTAACTCAACACAAGATCATAAGGGTCAGGGGAGCCATTCCAGAGAAAGCAACATTTACGCAAAGTCCTGAAGATTGGTAGGAATTAGCCAGCCAAAGAGAGAATTGTACGCCTAAAGGCTTAGCCAAGAGACATAGCAAGACACATATAAGGAATCAAAAGGAGAACAGGGCATGAAAGCGTTGAGATCAAGTGGAGAGACACATGGCAGGATGAGGAGGCACCATATACGAAGGCCTTAAAGCATGTATAACCATTAGAATGATTTTAGCTGTGGCAGGTTACAAAAGCTAGACTCAAACTGACTTAAATAGTAAAGTTTCTGATTTAACATTATGAGAGGTTCAAAGGTGGGTGGCTTCAGAGTTTGCTGATTCAGTGGAACCAGAATCTTTAGCTCATTGCTCTGTCATTCTCAGCCTGTTTCTCCTCATGGTCACAAAGGGGCTGCCAGCAGTGACTGAAACAACAGACTCCCTTGCTGATTAAGAACGATTGATAATTACCAGAGATTGCCATGCATTGGAGGATAGACAGTTCAAGTCCCCTCTGAAATTAGGAGTGAAGTGTTTACATGAACAAGTAGAGGTGTAGTTGGGAAGGGGAGAATGAATATTATGCAGGCAACCAATACTGTCCACTACCATCATGTTAGAGTTTGGAATTTTTTCCTAGTATCAGTGGAAAGCCACTGGAGGATTTTAAGCAAACACTTGCTTAGTGATGAAGTGGTGGAAGTAAAGATAGTTTCCTGATATTCTCACTTGTAGGGACAAACCTACTGTTTCTCTCTACTTTTCTTCCCTCCCTCCCTCCCTTCCTCCCTCTCTTCCTTCTTTCCTTCCTTCCTCCCTCCCTTCTTTCCTTCTTCCTTTTCTCTAAGTGGTTGGTTAAGCTGTGTGAACTCTCCCCTTTCTTCAAAATTTCAGAGCCAGATTTCCCTATTGACTTTTTACTCAGTACCTGGGAACTGACGAAGTTGAGAAATATTCCATTTCCTTCAAATTTGGAAGCACTATAAATCTGAAAATTTCATGACTATTGTTTTACAGTTTTAGTATGAAAAAGAGTAATTTGAAACTTTAAAAAACGTATTGCCTTTGCACTTTAAGTATGCTTTGTTAAATGCCTGGCCCATAGTATATGCTCAATAAATGAATGAGGACAATGAAATTGTGCCATGGTCTTGCCATCCTAGCTGCAGGATATAAACTTTCTGTAAAACTTAAGGTGATGGCATTAAAGCACTCTCATCAAGTCCGGAAAATTCATATTAATTAAAACATTTTGCTCCTTGTTTGATAAAATATTTCTCTTTTAAAAAACACGAAACAAGCAAAGTTTAAACAAATACTACAATTAACATTCTTAGGGACTTAAAAAATATGAACTAGGGAGATGTATTTCAATCTCTCCTCAGCAAATTTAATTCTCACAATTCTTTGTCTTTGCCTTCTTTTATACCTATAAAATGATAATCGGTTTTGCTATGTGCCCTGTGCTGTCTGTGTATGATCTCATTTTCTCTTCCCTAGGAACTCCTCCATGAAGTAGATTCTAGTAAGATCTCCCTTCACAGACACAGGAACTAAGGCTTTTACATGAAGTAAATGGCTTTCCCAGCATCTTAGAGCCAAGAGTGGAAGATCCGGTCTTGGAACCCAAGCTCACACTCAGTCATCTCTCTTTACTTTCTTGGTTTGTTTATTATAGAAGCTGTGTACATGTCTTTCGCTTACCTATTAAATTTCAGTCAAAAGTAAATTCTCAATGATTTGCCTTTAACCTTATCCAAATTCAACAGCATTGACTATCTACTGAGTGCAAGGCATTGTGCCAGATGTTATGGTGAAGAGGGCATACAAAAGTGCAAGAACTGGGGTCTTTCCTGCAAGGACTTTGGACTCTAGAAAGAAGTTGGGGATGGTATGAAAGTGATCTACATCACTCTAATGCAAGGCACAATGAACCAAGGTAGAAACTAACACTGGTTGAACATTCTACTTTGTGCCAGGAACTATGGATACTTTATTTACATGGTCTCATATAATTTTCTGATTTTACGGAGAAGGAATCTGGGACTCGGGTTCCTTGATAACTTGCCCAAGGAACACGTGTAGAAACTGGGAGATCCCAACAAACCAGGGTTTGAACAAACCTTGTCCCTAACTCCTGCCTCAAGAACAACTGGAATTTGCAAGGAATGAAAAGTCACTTGAATTTTAGGGGATGAGCAAAAGCACGACTGAAGTAGAGGTGGCCTTTGGAATCATTCTTAAGGGAAGGGAAGATTGACGAGGGGATCAAGCAAAGAGGGCACTGCAGTTGCGGGAATAATGATGTGAGCAGAGGAAAGAGTAGGACTTGGGCTCTGTGTTTGAAGAATGGCACACAGCCCATTGATTGGAGGACGTGATGTGCAGGTGAGGGAAAATGCTTAGGAAGGTGGGTTGGGTTCCATTAGAAGGACTTTCTCTTGACAGGTGTTGGGGAGATGAAGGAGTGAGTAGGTGAGTGATGTAACCAGAGCTGCGTTTCTGGAAGATTAACTTTACGAGCTTCAGGCTGACTCATAGCTGATGTTACTCCTGCTGTTCTGCCCCCCAAGCTGCTTTTTGTCAGCTTCTCCTTCTCCCAAGCAGAGAAAGGAAGAAACCTCCAAGAATGAAAACAAACGGTATTCAGTGTGGATCCCCACTGCTCCCTCCTTGAAGAGTTTCTGCCTTTCATCTTCCCCTTAAAGTCAACGGTGAAACATCCTTCCTCAGGGAAAATGGCTAATGAATGTACCAAAAAAATTTTTAGATCCACTAGTACTAGAGAAATACTAATTAAAATAAAGCGAGTCAGCACCAAATTAATAATGATTTTAAAAACTGATAATACTGTTTTGTGAGGATGTGGTGAGGCAGATGCTAACATGCTGTGCTTGGAGGGGTGTAAATTGATGGACACTGTCCGAGAATTCCACTTGTAGGAATTCGTGCAAAGGAAATCACTGAAGATTAAGACGACGATTTGTACCCAGAGAGGTTCACCACAAAATTATTGAACATAGCTAAGAATCCGACACAATTCTGCTGTCTGATCTGAGGAGAAAGTTTAAGTAAAATAAGGTGCAGCCATATAATGTTAAACAGTATAATGATGACTGTAATAAAGTCCAACTGAAAAATAATTTCGATTATGTATGTTACACTTAAAAACTTCAGTTGCTCTCTCTCTTTTCAAATTGACCATTGCTGGTAAACCTAATATCCCCTGTTTTCCTCCATCCGTCTCTTTGTTCTTCCTCTGTCTCTCTCCAGAATAACCACTGTTTTGAGTCTGAAGTGTGTCCATTCAGAGCTTTACAAAAACACTTTCCACATGTGCGTAGAAAATACACATTAGTATTTTGGATGCTGTTTTTCCTGGTATTGGGCTAAATGTATGATGCTGCAACTTGCTTCCCTTCCTGATAATGTGTTTTTAATGACCTGGGAAAGTACCCGTGGCCTTCCAAGTGGAAACACAAGGGATGGTATTATATAAACAGCATAATCTCAAGCACCTACACCTGATCTCATGCTTAGGGAAGAGACTAAAAGAGAATGTGTCAAAGATATTGGTAGCTCAGTGTCTTGGGGGGAGTGGGATTTAGAGAAATTGCTCTTTTCTTTACATTTGCCTGTTTTCTTCCCCCAATTTTAGCACAGATTAATTTTACAGTCAGAATAAAGTTATGAAAAATATGTATAATGGATCAAAAATGTCCCTTTACCTGGGAAACACCAGCCTTTTCCTCTCCCCCACCCCCAAAGAAGAATTTTTTTTTACTTTATTCTCAAGAAGAGGAGGAAACATAAGACATGACACCATAAAACTCCTAGAAGAGATCATAGGCAAAACAGTCTCTAAATTGTACCAACGTTTTCTTAGGTCAGTCTCCCAACGCAGTAGAAATAAAAACAAAAATAAACAAATGGGCCTAATCAAACTTACAAGCGTTTGCACAGCAAAGGAAACCATAAACAAATGAGGAGACATCCTAAAGAATGGGAGAAAATATGTGCCAATGATGCGACCTACAAGGACTTAATTTCCAAAATATACAAACAGCTCATACAACTCAGCAACAAAAAACCAAACAACCCAATCGAAAAATGGGAAGACCTATATAGACATTTTTCCAAAGAAAAAGTGCGGATGGCCAATAGGCACATGAAAAGATGCTCAACATCGCTAATTATTAGAGAAACGCAAATCACAACTACAATGAGGTATCACCTCACACCAGTTAAAATGGGCATCATCAAAAAGTCTACAAATAACAAATGCTGGAGAGGGCGTGGAGAAAAGGGAACCCTCCTACACTGTTGGTGGAATGTAAGTTGGTACAGCAACTGTGGAAAGCAGTATGGATGTTCCTCAGAAAACAAAAAATAGAACTACTATATGATCCAGCAATTCCACTCCTGGTCATATATCCAGACAAAACTATAATTCGAAAAGATACATGCACCCCTATGTTCACAGCAGCACTATTCACAATAGCCAAGACATGGAAACAACCTAAATGTCCATCGACAGATGAATGGAAAAAGAAGAAGTGGTACATATGTACAATGGAATACTTCTCAGCCATAAAAAAGAAAAAAATAATGCCATTTGCAGTCACATGGATGCAACTAGAGATTATCATACTAAGTGAAGTAAGTCAGAAAGACAAATACCATATGATATCACTTATATGGGGAATCTAAAATATGTCACAAATGAACCTATCTATGAAACGGAAACAGAATCACGGACATAGAGAACACACTGGTGGCTGCCAAGAGGGAGGGGTTTGGGGGAGGGATGGAGTGGGAGGTTGGGGTCAGCAGATGGAAGCTTTTAGATATAGAGTGCATAAACAACAAGGTCCTACTGTATAGCACAGAGAACTATATTCAATATCCTATGATAAACCATAATGGAAAAAATTATAAAAAAAAGAATGTGTATGTATGTGTAACTGAATCACTTTGCTGTACAGCAGAAATTAACACAACATTGTAAATCAACTATACTTCAATAAAAAAAATTTTTTTTAATTTGAAGAAGAGGAGGGATCCTCCTTCCCCCATTTCTCTCCATGTGTCTCACAGATGGTGACAGAGATTTGTAAGCTTTTCACCTAGAACAGCTTTAGCATCTTTGCTGCAAGAATTTCAAATAATCATGTTCTTCCACACCGAACAGAACATTCCGAACTAGAAATCACCACACTGGATGGCACTGTGTGAGTAGTGCTTACGTTTAACCAACCTCCTAAGTAGTTTCAAAAGACATAGTTGCCTGGTCCCATGTTAAGGCAGACAGGGCTCAGATTATGAGGAAGCACATCCGCATGACGTGCCTGCACGTCTCCGAGCCTCTTCTGACATCCTCCACCAGTGATCTCATCAGGACCGTACACCCGAGTTGAGTTTGTCTTCCTCGTGTCCAGGACAATGGGCAGCCCACAGCAGGCACTCAGGGATGAAAAGAGAAAGACGATCAGGAAAGCCGGGAGAAGAGGAAGAGGGAAAAGCCTAGAAGTCACTACCATCCCCAGGAGGCCCCTAGGAAGGGGTGCATCTGAAGTTTAATAGGCCATTTGTAAGATGGGCAAAAAACAAGGCCTTGAGAACAGAACCTAGGCCTTCAAAAGGAGCAGAGATTCATTCATTCCTCAGTGAAGAGCTACAGAGTGCCTACTATGTGCGTCTAGCTGTGCCAGGGCTGGGGTAGAGCTGTGAGCCAGGGGGCAGGTTCCCTTGTGCTGTTATGGGGCAGTTGAGGGAAGGGGCCAAGGTGGGGGAGACAGAGGATAAGCAAGTAAACAGATAAACAACAGAGCGGATAGAAATGCTGTGGAGAAAACAAAGCAGGGTGATGTGACAGTGCCCGGGGCAGGAGCCAGTGGGGGCAAGTCTGGACCAGGTGGTCAGCCTCTCAGCTTTGCCTCAGAACAAATCCCTGAATTCCAATATCCCATTCTGCCTCTGTCCCCCTTGGTCAGCCTCAACTGTACCATCTCCACTTCTCTCATTCATTCATTCACTCATTCTAGAGTTTATTAAACTCTGTTGTCAGACACCGTGCTTGGCGCTGAGGCTACAAGAATGAAACAACACAGCCTCTGGCCTCCTGAGCTCACAGTGTGGCAAGGTGATGGCAAAGCCATGTGACCTGCGCCATAAGGAGCCCAGGCAGCTCGATGCGGGTGGGGGTCTGAGGTGGAAGGAAGCCTGCAGTGGAGGTTTTCATGGAAGAAATGTGGGCCTTGAGGCGAAGAGTTTACAACATAAGAAAAAAATATGAGAGTGTCCAGGATTTGCATTTCTTGTCAAAGGAACTAGAAAGAGGAGCAGTGGCACAGAGAAGGGGCAACTTCTCTTCATGACTCCCCCCAGGCGGAGGGTGACTGTGCCTAGGAGCTGCTGTGGCCCTTGATTCTTCCACCATCCCAGCCAAGGATGGCACCAAAGGGCAACAGTCACTTAGGGCCCGGGCTAGGCCTCAGGCCAAGGAGTTGCTACAGGTCAAGGAGGGCTCCTTTGGGAGGGGGTCCCAGCCAGTTGCTCGTGGCAAAAGGTAGGAGTTGGACTTGTTGGTGGCGTCTCAAAAGTTAATTAAAGTACTTAAAAAGGCATTCACAGCCCCCTTCCTTCTTCCAGGTGTGTGTGTGTGTGTGTGTGTGTGTGTGTGTGGTGGATGCATCAGCCTGCTGGGCTGGTTTCTGTACAAATGTGGGGGTTGTGACTGGGGAGCGTGGCCCCTTCTTTTCCTATCAGCTGCTGGTTTGGATGGATTCTTGTTCTGCTCCCTGCCTGGGGCACCACTCCCAGCCTCCAGGTTGGACCTTGAGCTCTTCCGCAGCAGACAGACTCTGCTGTGTGCCTCCCTGTGCTTTGGAGATGGAGGAAAGACAGTACCACCCAGTGACCTCCTGGGCCAGACTCTGTTTTGGAACTACTTCCTCTGGCATTTGACAAAGTCAGTGGATGAAAAGTCTTCTCATGGGGCCAAGGAATTTTGGGTCCCAAGGGGATTTGTTACAACTATCTTTGGTTGTTTTTCTTCTCTTTAAAAATAACGTACAGATAAGTTTCTTTATTGTAAAGAAGTATATGCTTGTTTGTGTTTAAAAATAGAAGATACAGATAACTGAAAAGAAGAAAAATGAAACACAGGCATACAACACTCAGATCTTGGTTTCTAAATGCCATCATTCACTAAAAGCAAGCAGTCCCCTTGGAGAAATGGCTAATTCCAAAGCTGGGGCATAGAAGATACAAGATAAGCCTAGAAAATCTTCCTGCACCAGAAAGAAAGAAAGGAGGGGCTTCCCTGGTGGCGCCGTCGTTAAGAATCTGCCTGTCAATGCAGGGGACACGGGTTCCTGCTCTGGTCCGGGAAGATCCCACATGCCGCAGAGCAACTAAGCCCGTGTGCCACAACTACTGAGCCTGCGCTCTAGAGCCCACAAGCCACAACTACTGAGCCCACGAGCCACAACTACTGAGACCTCATGCCTCGAGCCCGTGCTCCGCAGCAAGAGAAACCACCACAACGAGGAGCCCGCGCACCGCAACGAAGAGTAGCCCCTGCTCGCTGCAACTAAAGAAAGCCTGCGCGCAGCAACAAAGACCCAACACAGCCAAAAAAATAAAGAAATAAAATAAATAAATAGAAAAAAAAAAGACAGGAAATGCTCAAAATTTTTAAAAATGACTGTAGAGCATGTCAAAGGGCACAAGAACCAGCTTAAATGGGCTCTTACTGGCCAAACCTATGACAATTTTGAGCATCAAGATAAATACAGACAGTAATGGATTGTAACCTGTTGAATAAAATAAGACCCTATAGTCCGTTTTGATAATATGTTCTTTCTTACAATTAATAAATGTAAAAGGAATGATTAGATTTTTAAAAATCACCATTTTGCAACTATATATTAATAGTAAAAATTGATTCAAGTAAGATTCATTGACGGATTCTACGTGGGAGGTGGGGAAGAAGTCCAATAAGCAATAGGAAATTTACAGTCTCAAAGTATCTTCTCACAAATTAGTTATCGGTTACAAAAGGAGCGATAGAAAACCATACTGTGGAAAAGGCACACTTGAAAACTAAGTGGTGAAAGCTACTATCACCACGAAGGGACGAATAGACATCAAGTGTTTCTAGATGAGATACCTTGAGAAGGACACGACATCACTTATGTCATATTCCAGCCCCCAAATGCACAGCCTGAATCAAATTATGAGGAAACATCAAATAACCTAAAAGGCTAGGTTTCTTAAATACTGTCAATGTCGTGAAAGACAAAGAAAGATGATGAACTGTTCCAGATAAAGGGGACAAAAGAAATGGGACGGTGGGATACAGTGCACTGGATTCTGGACAAGGAGAAAAGAAGTTCCTATAATAGACATAATGGGGACAATTGATTATGCTGGACTGTGGGCAGTAGCTTAGATAAAAGTGTGGTATCAGTATTATATTTCTGGAATTTGCTAGTGGTTCTGTGGCCATGTATTGTAAGAGACTACCCTTTCTCTTAAGAAATGCATATTTAAACATTAAGGGGTAAAGGGACATGACATATATAACTTACTCTCAAATGTTTCATAAAAAATAATTCTGTGAGCACAAACAGAGACAGTGAGAGGAGAGAGAAATAACACGATGAATCAAAATTTTAAAAACTGGTGGCTCTAAGTGAAAGGTATGCAAGAGTTCTTTGTACTGTTCTTGCAATTTTTCTGTAAGTTAGAAATTATTTCTAAGTAATACATTTTAAAAATAAAGATAACAGTGGAATTATCCATTTTGGAGTAATTAAAACTCAGCTGCAAAGAAAGAACACCTGTAATCTTATTAACCTCAGGTGATTCTTGCTTACACC
The DNA here is from genome assembly GCF_003031525.2 of Neophocaena asiaeorientalis asiaeorientalis. NCBI lineage: Eukaryota > Metazoa > Chordata > Mammalia > Artiodactyla > Phocoenidae > Neophocaena > Neophocaena asiaeorientalis. Next base: position 9,061,822 of record NW_020172779.1, read on the forward strand.
ACAGGGGCTATCAATACAGAATTGTTTTTCAAAATAAAATGCACCTAAGCCATCAAAAAAAAAAAAAAAAAAAAAAAAATCAGATTTAAGCCAAGACTTGTTAGTAAAAGCAAAGTATTACAAATGGCTTTCCTCTATACACACACACATCATTTATAATTAATTATAAATATTAACAGTATTTATCATTATTTTGTATTATTCAATTATATAAAAGTGCCTTCGTTTATTTAATCGCTAGCTGCCAAATGTATAATAGGTTGCTTCCAGTTTTTCCAGTTATTTCATGATACGAATAATTAGTATTTCATCAAATCTAAGGACACATTGCTTGCAAAATACATCACCATTATTTTATGTACCATTCAAAAAAGAAAAATACATCCCAATTTCTGAGATGTTGGAAAACGTGCATATAGGATTTGTGAAATGAGCCCTTTTTCTTAAATGCCAAGGAGAGCTGTGGTCTGATGGCTCAGCTTCAGGTCAGAAAATGAGGCCGCCTGGAGCCCTGTGTGATAGGCAAGTTGCTTAACCTTCCAGGATGATTCGCAAGTTCTCTGGGATTTTTCAAAACCTAAGAGTCATTATTAAATGAAGATAATAATACCTTTCCTGACCAACTTGTTTTTCACTTTTACTAATGTTTACTAACCACTGATGTTCTGTGTCATTCACAGCCATCTGCACGTAAGAGGTTTGCATTTTAATGGGGAGACAAGCAAATAATTGTTCTGCCTGGGGAAATCAGGTCTGGCTAAGGGAGAGGGAGGAGGGTAGTGGGAGAGGGAAAGAGGAAGCTGAGGAGAGGAGTGGGGGAGGGGGACAGGGAGAGAGAGAGAAACTTGATCTTGAGGGATTTACTCACTGAGCAAATATGTATTCATCTTCTACTATGATAGGTGCTGGGGTTGAGTTGGTATTTATGAGACATGTATCGGAAAGGGGCACCCCAGACAGAGAGAGCAGCGGAAATGGTGAGGCAAAGGGATGGGAGCTTAAGCATCTGGTGTTATTTCGGAAACAGGAAGTGATCCATAGAATGTGGGGAGCTGCAGAAGATGAAACAGAAGATAGGATATTATTAGCCCTGTTTGGTTGGTGAGGAAACTAAGTTTCAGAGAGGTACGCAATGTTCTAGGGTCCCACAGCCAAAGAGTGCTGCATTGTGTTGATTTATCTGTTTGACTGTCTGGATCTCCACTCTTTCCCCAGTGATGAGTTCCTTAAGAGAAGGCGTCATCGTTTATTCCAAGTTCCTTGCATGGTGAGGTCCCACCATGGATATTTAATACCTGTTTGTTGAATGAATGAACAAGTGAATGAATGAGTGAACTACACAGAATGGGTCAATCCAGCCTCCTGGAACTGTTTACATCATTTCTGTCCGGAACGAGGTGTTTCCTAGAGACCTTGCTGCCCAGTGGCCGGCCCCGCCTTGCCAGATTGTGCAGGGAGGTGGCTTCACTAGTCTAACTGCTCTCGATCAGGACCCCTGCCTCTGGGAAGACAACCTGAGTTGGAAGGACGGGCAGTGCCTCCTAGGATCTCAGGGTAAGCACAGGCAGCCCTGCTTCTGGAAGTGCACCCTCCTGCCAAGACTTCCCGAGCAGTGCCTCTGGGGAGCTGGTCTAACCATGTAGGCAAATCTTGTTTCCAAGGCAATCTGCTTAATGAGAAGCATGAGTAAGGGCTTTATGAACTGTAAAAGCCTCTGCAAACAGGAGGGGTTACCATTTGGTGTTGCTTCTGATCTGGTGGAAAGAGAGTTCTAATAGGGACCTTAGTCATCATGTCATCTGTCCCGTCTTCCATTTCACAGATGAGGACAGCAAAGCCCAGAGAGGGGAAGTGATTTTGCCCAAGTCACCCAGGGGGCGAGGACATGCAGAGAGGTGGCACATGGGTAAAAAGCTCAGGTGCCAGGATAGCCAAGCGGTGTCAAATCACCAATTACTAGCTGGGGTAGGGAGGTGGGGGGCTTGGGCAAGTGAACTAACTCGTCTAAGCACCAGACTCTTCCTCTGTAAAATGCGGTTAAGAGTCATTATTTTAAGGGCTGTTGTAAGGATTGAGTGAGGTAACAAATGGCTGGAAAGAGCTTTGCATGTACAGGAACGTAGAAGGCGATGAATAAATGTTAGCTCTTATTATGTTATTATCTGTATCATCATCATCCTCATTACTATTACTACATATTGGCAGAGCTGGGCTAGGATACAAGACCTTCCAACTCCGATTTTATCTCCTACAGTCACTGGACTCCTTGAGTTCAGCGAGATATCAGACCCCCTCGAACTTACCGTGGTGTCATTCATTCATCACATATTGAATGGGCACCTTTTATGTGTTGGTCAAAATGCTAGCTGTGGAGGGTACATGTGTGTGGAGGAAAAGGCAGGAATTACCTGGCTGGCACATTTGGGAGTAGTCGTCTCTCCACTTTCCCTCTGGGACCCAGCAGCCGCCGAAGCGCACACTCTACCTTGCTCATCCACCTTATATTGTGGGGGGAGACTCACTACAGGGGGAGGCCAGGGCTTTTCCATCACTGCCTGGGGCCAGCTGTTATTAATATATCGGCCTGATACTCACTGGCAATAAAAGAAAGCCCCTTTTTGCCGCAAACCTAAGCCGTGCTCGCCAATACTGGTCTGTCATTTTGGTCTCCAGCTGTCAGAGCCATCTATTGTTTCGAATGGTTCAGAACCGGTGGGGAATAGATGAGGCGGGTGGTGGATGTCATTCAGAAGCCTGCTCTAATCTCAACACCTTCTGCATCTGGTGCTCAATATATGGCAGCTCCTGATTTACGCCAGAAACACATCCTACGACTCCTAACGCTGAGTGTGCCCTTTCTGTGTTCCTCTTAAGCATATCCTCCTCACGCCCAGGCTCATGTTCCTTCCCACTCACCCCAGGACTTTTCCTAGTGAAATGGCCTGAGCTCAGCCCTCAGGGGCCCCCTCCTTGCTGAGTGACTTCCTTAAGCCCTGCCCCAGATGAGTAAACTTCCCTTCCCAAGAGGCGAGATGCATGTCTCCTTTGCCAGAGGCTTTTTACGGTAGATCCTGAGCTCCTTGGTTTTTTTTTTTAAGATTTTTTTTTTTGATGTGGACAGTTTTTAAAGGCTTTATTGAAGTTGTTACAATACTGCTTCTGTTTTATGTTTTGGTTTTTTGGCCCTGAGGCATGTGGGATCTTAGCTCCCCGACCAGAGATCGAACCCGCACCCCCTGCATTGGAAGGCGAAGCCTTAACCACTGGACCACCAGGGAAGTCCCACAGCTCCTTGTTCTTAGATGTAGGATCTCTGAGGCATATACGAGGTGCTCTGCCTGCTTTCCCACTAATGTAAGAACATGGAGAGAAGGCTGATTTCCAGAAATCAAGGGGCCTTCACTGCCGAATCTCCAGTGTTTGCCCACAGTGTAAAAAAGTGAGATCCAGGCAAAGCGGCCATCCTAATGGTCAATTAACCAGCAGCAGAAGTAGGGAACAGTGGGATTTAAACATACACCTGGGTAACAGCTACACTCCCCTCTCCCCACTCCCTAAGATCTGGCACATAAAAAAAGACAGGGAGGAAATCCATTCCAACATTAATGTAGGTTGAAGGGTCATAAGAGAATTTTACTTTTTTCTTAAGGCTTTTCCATTCTTTATACATTTTCTACAATGATGTTGTAATTGTAAAAGAAAAAGTAAAACTCACCTTAAAAATATATACAGTTAGGGGGCTTCCCTGATGGCACAGTGGTTAAGAATCCGCCTGCCAATTCAGGGGACACAGGTTTGAGCCCTGGTCTGGGAAGATCCCACATGCCGCAGAGCAACTAAGCCCGTACACCACAACTACTTAGCCTGCGCTCTACAGTCCGCGCGCCACAACTACTGAAGCCAGTGCACCTAGAGCCCATGCTCCACAGCAAGAGACGCCACCGCAATGAGAAGCCCGCGCACCACAATGAAGAGTAGTCCCCGCTTGCCACAACTAGAGAAAGCCCGCACACAGCAACGAAGACCCAACACAGCCAAAAATAAATACATTTTTTTAAAAATTAAAAAAAAAATATATATATATACAGTTGACCCTTAAAAAACAGGGGTTTGAACAGTATGGGTCCACTTATATGTGGATTTTTTCCAGTAGTAAATACTGCAATGCAAGGTTAGTTGAATCCAGGGGTGAGGAATTGTAGATATGGCGGAAATGTGTGTGTGTGTAAATACTCGGATTTTCGACTGCGTGGAGGGTGGGTGCCCCTAACCCCCACGTTGTTCAAGGGTCAACTGTACACGATTTTACAAAATAATTCCTAGATCCTTTAGAAATACCTATTGGGTACATACCATGTACAAGGCACTGGACCATCTGCTATGAAGGGTGCACAGGGTATAAAACAGGGTCCTTGTCCCAAAAGTGAGAAGGCAACATTAGCAACTACCTGCTGCACTTGTAAGTTGCAGGGGTTGAGCTAGAGAGATCTGTAAGCACACAGAGGCGACTGAAAGATAGTCTCTGTTCCGTTCAATTAACTTTTACTGAGGAGCTATGTGCCAGACCCCCTCCTAGATGCTAGTGATACCAAGTCAAAACAGAAACTATCTTTGCCCTCCTGTTGCTCAGTCTAAGGAAGTGGGGTGGTAATTTTTATATAATGCACAAAGTGAAGAGATAAATGTAGGCAGGGAAACAGGGGTACATGGAAGGTGGTGAGTTCTGAGAAGGCTTCCTGGAGGAGGTGATACCTGAACAGAATTTAGTGGGATGAACAGTGTTTGCCAGATGAGAGGAGTGGGGAGGGATGGAGGAAGGTGTTTCATGCAAAGGCCAGGAGGTGCAAAGACCATGGGGGGAGCAGAGAACTAACTATATTTGATATTCCTAAGCCTTAAGAATGTTGTGGCCTTCAACAGGGGCGCAGGCACCAAGTCACGAAGGACTTACTGTGCACTGCCAAGTGCTTGGACTTGGTTTTGAAGGCAAAGGGGATTTTAAGGAGTATGACATGATCACATTTGCATTTTAGCTTTGCTGGGGGTGGAATTGAGGGTGGGGGGACAGCAAGACTGGAGGCAGGGAGGCCAGTTAAGAGGAGTCTATCTCATTAGCTTAAATTAGAGATGATGGAGAAGCCCTCAGTAGAGCAATGAAAGTATGGAGAGAAAGAAGCAGACTGGAGAATTACTTAGAAGATAAAATATGCAGGATTTGGTGATAGGCTAGAGCAGGGGGTCTCCAAAATTTGTTGTAAATGGCACAGACTTCCTCCCCATAGTGCAGGTCAAAAAAAAAAAAAGTCAAATACTTGCTTTATCAGTCTCCTTTGAAGCTAGGCCTAAATCAGTGGTCCTGACCAAAGGCCCTGAGTGAAAAAACTGCTTGGATATGTTCCCCCTCTTCTGCTGTTTGCTGCCATGTCCACAATGTGATACCCGGAACTGTGGCAACCATCTTTCAAACATGAGGTGGAGGCGGTAGGGAAACCTAAGGATCGAGTCAGTATTCTGCAGATGGCTGAACTGAAGGATGGAAATTACATGCCTGGGCCCGTGGACTACTGAATTAACCAATTCTAAAAGCTTTCCTCTGGATTTCTAAATACACGTGATAATGCGCTCCTCTGGTTAAATCCCTTTCAGTTAGGTATCCTTTTCTTGACGCCAACAGAAGAAGTGACTGCACAAGCAGGTTGTCTGAGTGGGTGGTAGGCTTCAGGTGTACACACATGAAGTGTGAGTTACCCACCAGACACCCAAAGCACAGTTGGGTGTATTAGTCTGATAGGTACTATTATGGTAAGAGCTGAAAAGTAGTCATGGGATCTGATAATTATGCAGTTATTAGTAGCTTTTGACAGGATAGCCTGGGGGGAAATACGGAGGCAGAGAAGCCAGATTGAGGTGGGTTCAGGAGTGAACCAGGAACAGGAAAGCACAGATGGTGGATATGGACTAATATGCAAGACAGTTGGTGATTCAGAAGGAGAAAGATGGGTGATAGCTACAGGGGTTCACACAGGATCAAGATTCCCCCCCCTTTTTTTTTTATCTAGATGAAATTCACATGACATAAAATTAACCGTTTTAAAGTGTACAGTTCAGTGGTATTTAGTACTTTCACAGTGTAGTACCACCACCACCTCTTTCTAGTTTCAGAACATCTGGATTTTTCCCACCTTTTGGCAATTGTGAATAGTGCTGCTATAACATTTGTGTACAAATGTTTAACTGTTTTCAATTCTTTCAGGTATATGCCTAGAAGCGGGATCACTGGGTCATAGGGTAATTCTAGTTTTAACTTTTTGAGGAACCACGATCAAGTTTGTCTGTTTGTTCTGAAGAATAATGGAAGAGACTTGAGCATGCTAAGGGGCTGAGGGGGGACATTTCCTGGAGAGGAGGAAACAGAGGACACAGAGAGGGGAGCTCATTTATGGAGCAGGACCTTGGAGCAAGTGGGAGGGGATCAAGCATTAAGTGGGATGGGGGTGCAGACGGAGAGGCTGGACTCAGGGAGGAGCTGGGATATTCATCCTCTGATACAGGAAGGGACGTGAAGATGAATGTGGAGATCGATGCCTTTAGACGTGGGTGGCAGGAAGTTAAGATGCTTTACACCTGGTGGTCTCGATTTTCTTCACCAAAGTGAGCGGGTAGAGGGTGAAATAGCAGGGGCTTTGGAGGCAGGCAGACAGGGACTTGAACTTTCACCCGCTGCTCACACCCTGCCAGCTGCCACTTAGTAGCCCTGAGCCTCAGGTTCCTCATCTGCAAAACAGACCACGTCCCCTCCTGTTGGGGATTCTGTAAGCAGCTGTGTATAAAGTGCCTGGCAGGCTGGAGGCTCTGTGCTGGGCCGCCCTCCCTGTTGTTACCACGGGTGTGAAAAGAACAGAGAAGATTTGGAACAGGAATATATGGAGGAGGAGAGGAGAAGAACGTGACAGTGGATAAGTAAAACCCTCATTGAGCGCCATTGAAAAGACTTACCTGGTAGCCATCCTCAGGCTGACGAGCTCGCTGTGAAGACAGAATATAAAACATGGAACTTCAGGGCTTCCCTGGTGGCGCAGTGGTTGAGAGTCCGCCTGCCGATGCAGGGCACACGGGTTCATGCCCCGGTCCGGGAAGATCCCACATGCCGCAGAGCGGCTGGGCCTGTGAGCCAGGCCTCTGAGCCTGCGCGTCCAGAGTCTGTGCTCTGCAACGAGAGAGGCCACAACAGTGAGAGGCCCGCGTACCGCAAAAAAAAAATCATGAAACTTCAATCACAGTGAATGCAGCTCCGGGTGCCGAGATAGTCAGAGGTGTTGCCCTTGTTGGCAAGGAGAGAAAAGGCAGGCTGACAAATAGAGAAGGTAGGAGGTCTTGACTGTCAGGCAGGGGGGCTAGCAGCGCTTTTGCAAAGTGTCGGGGAGGAACGAAGGCTCTTACCACACTGGCACAACTTCCAATCAAGCAAGAACAGCAATGGAGGTGAAGGCACTTGAGGAAGCTCAGGTTGGGAGTCCCGTGTCTTTCTGCCTGTGTCCTTTTTCGCATCCCTGTATCCCGGGTGGTGACTCTCTGGTGTCTGCCACAAGCAGGGGAAACCTTCCTGGAAGAACACATTCAGGGAATTTTTCAGGGGTCGACAGAGGTCACATAGTGAACCAGAAAAGAGACCGTGACAGCCTGGTCGTCAGTAGGTCTGGGCCTCGGTTTCCTCATCTGTACAATGCAGGGATTCGTCTGGCTCACAGTGGTTCTGCCAGCTAAGATCCTGAAAAGACGCGGCCGGCACTTAACGCCACTGCCTGTGGAGCGCCCTCTCCCCTGCTGCAGAGCCCTGCCTCTGCTCTGCAGCCCCCTGCCTGCTACCAAGCTCCTCTCTCAGCCCTGATCCTCTCCACCTGAATCTTGCTTCCCCCAGCTGTCCTAATTAAATATGCAAGCTACACTTACCCTCCCTCCTACTCCCCCAAAGCCCTCACTGGAGAAAACTTAGCCACGACTATTGGTCTAATAAAAGCTTTATTGCCTCTTCTAAGTTACATGTTTAAGGTTTACTGGAGGCCTCTGACAGATATGGTTTAAGGCCAAAGGGTGAGTCTCCTGGCGGGAATTGTGGAGGAGAGCTAGGTAGGGCAAACTGACCTAAAATGTGCCCCACGTCTGTTTCTGTATCACTGCCTTGATTCCAGCATAAAGGACGACACAGGGACAGACGAGAGACTCTTCGTTTTTATAGAGCTTAGAAGGCTCTCCAAGGCATTGTTATCTAATTTGGTCCTCCCAGCAGATCTGAAAGCGAGGTCTGGCAGATGTGAGCAGTTAGGTGTAGTAGATCAGCGTGCTGGCCGGCCCTGAGGATATTCAGTTGGGCCGGAATCCTGGCCTCGCCCCTCACTATCAATCTCTCTGTGCCTCAGTTAACACATCTGTAAAATAAGGGTGATGATGATAATAGTAAGATGCACTCCATGGGGTTATTGTATTAAATGAAGCAGTACCTGTGAAGCACATTCTGGGAACTCGAAGAGTGATTAATATTATCACTATTATTCTTCTTGCCCCAGCGTCCCAGCGGTCCCACTGGCTGGGTACCTGGTAAGAAGGGTGTAGACACCCTCTGGGTGTTTGCTCAGCCCACCCCCTCCCAGCATTGCTTCCCTTACCCATGGTGGAGGGGTGCAGGCCCAGCAGCCCTGCTGGACTCTTAGATGAAACCAGGGGCAGCTACGTGGCCCAGGCTGGGCCAGTAAGACCTTGCCTTGGGAACCTGGTATTTTCTGGAACAGGCATTCTCTTGTCAGCTTGGGCAGGTTCTTGAATCTAGGACTTAGGAACTGCGAGGCAGAAATGGATGCACAAAAGCAGAGAGAGGAAAATAAAGAAAGCGCAGGGAGAAGCATAAAGAGGGTATCACGTGGCAAGAGAGAGCGAGAGGCCGGGAGAGAGACACAGAGGAAGAAAATGGTACCTTGGCCCTGCCCTTTCCGGTGCCTAAGGGCATCCGAGAGTGGTGGGGAAGCAGGGGAGCTCTAGGGCCAGGAGTCTTTGGATTAAACCCCACCCCGCCTTTCTCTTAAGCATATAATCTTGGACAAATAACTTAACCCCCCTGTGCCTAGCTTCCTTGTCTGCCCCGCGGGCGCTATACAACAAAACCCTACCTTTTAGTTACTATGTCTTTCCCCTATTGTTCTACGATACCCTTGGGTGGGTGTGGCCTGGAGTTATATGAGCTCTCATTGGAATCCCAGTTGTAGCTTTCAGTAGCTTTAAGATTTGAGACAGTTCTTTAACTCCTCTAAACCTCACTTTTTCATCTGTAAAATGAAAATGTACCAGTCTCATAGGACTTTTGTGTTGCTGATAAATGCTTAACCAGCTGTGCCGATGGGGGGAACTCCTGATTTATTATAGCGTTTGCTAATTTCCACGGTACAAATACTCCCACCACAGCTGATTTTAAGATAGAAATGTAACACCTTTGAATGTGGAGTTGGAAAGAGATGTGCTCTGTTATACCCTGTCCAGGTACAACAGACATAATTTAAGCCTAGAGAACAGTTAAGGGTAGTAAAATAAGTAGGAACTGATGACTCTTCGGTTTCTAGTACATTTGTTGTTAATGTAAACTTATTTCATTGTGGGTTAACATAATTTAATTTTTTAATAACTGTTGTGTTTAGTAGCTGCATTGCAAAATTCTTGAAAATTTAACAATCAGCCCTGGCGAGCGAGTCCAAGCTGCCTTCCTTCCCATGCTTTTGATGAGCTACAGCTCAGAACCGGCTTAGGAGAGAACCCAGCACATAGGAACTGCCCAATGAATGGTAGCTTATGTGATTCTTGTCATTTTCTTTTTTTTTACACAATTTAAGATCGTAGTGGAAAAATCAGGAAAAAACACATTCCAAAAGCACCTTTTAAAGGAGCAACATAGACTTGAGGTTTATGCAATGTGATTTACTCATAAAATCACTGTTCTTGGCGTAAATACAGAACTGACACCAAGAAAAGAACTGAAAAATGTTGGGTTAAAAAGTTGATGAAAATTCGGGACTTCCCTGGCGGTCCAGTGGTTAAGACTCTGCCCTTGCGACGTAGGGGGCACAGGTTCCATTCGTGGTAGGGGAATTAAGACCCCACCTGCTGCGCAGCACAGCCAAAAAAAAAAAAAGTTGATGAAAATTTGGATTTAATGTGGTGTTGCCTGTGAAGGCTGGAAGTTGGAGGCAGTTCCTCATTAGGGGCTGGAGAAGTAAGAGGAGAGATGCATGGGAGCAATGCTGCATGCAGTTAGAAGCAACAACCTCGAGTGTTTACGAGAATGCAGGCCGTATAAACAGTGTTATGCTAAATGCATAAGAAACAGGTAATATTCTACTCATTAAATACATAGGAACACACACATGTGCATACAAAGGAACATTCCATAATTTACAATGACACATACATTTGTGCATCTGACAGGATCCAGGCAAGAAAAAGATAGGCATACACATTGCAGAATTGAAGAACTAATACAAGGACTATTTACAAAGACAGGAGCAGTGTTAGGAAAAGCAACAGTCAGTGGTAAAGTGTCCAGGAGCTAGGAGCAGCGCTGGGACCTTCCCATGCCCTACACCTGAAGAGCTGAATGAGGTGAGAGAGCTCCCTGGAGAGGACCAGCCCCCAGGAGCTGGAGGATGCAGCCAACACTTTCTCCCACCAGAGGACCTTACTCGCTGGCAGGTAAAGGGGTCAAATACCCCAGCTTCTCTTTCCTGCCACCTTCTGGCTCTCCTGACAGTGCTTTTCATTGGCCAAACCCAGTAAAAACCCAGGGGGCAAACAAGCTGTTGATGTTCACCCAACAGATGAGCCGCCAGGGACTCAGAGCTGGACCAAGAGAAATGGAGAGTGGCCCTGGAGGTGCAAATAGAAGCTGCCCGGCACAATCTTCCAGGACTTGAATCAAATACATTACGATGGATGTGAATGGGGGGAAGGGAGAAGGAGTGGAGACGTGTGTAAAGGAACATACTAAAACCTACGAGTTCTTGGTGCAGGTGTGGTGGATAATCATGTCTTTAATGGAGGAGCGTAATTAACTCAACTCTCAGCACCTGAGGTCTAAAAGAAACAGCAAATCTGATATCTAGGGAAAGGTAGCAACTATTCTAAAGAAGCCTTTGGAGATCACCCTTTTCCCTGGTGCTGTTTGCGTGGTAATCCAGGCCTCCCCATGTGAACTCAGGGCTGGAGAGAGAACTGACTCCTTGTGTGAAAGAATGTGGTGGCCACAGGAAGGGGCCCAGGGAGAGGACGGTGCGATGCAAATCAAAAGCAGAAATGTGTGGTGGGGAGGTAGAATGGATCTCAGGAGTATTTTTTAAATCTGTGTTTATCAAGAAAAAGGAAGCAAAGACATGGAGGCAATTAGGAAGTGATGGTATTTCTCTTGTAAAAATGAAAATATAGATACGTGCAAAGGAAAACATCTGGCAGGCAATAAGTCCAAGTGTGAATGGTGGATGTTTTGGGGTGTGGATTATGAATAGCTTTTATCTGCTTTCCTATATTTTCTGATTTTTGTAAAGTAAACCTGAATTATTATGTAATGAGCAAGGAGTTAAGTAGAAAAGGTAGTGCTATCTTTGCATAACCTTAATAGTTGAGAATTAGGATTGATGATATTTGAAAATTGTGCCGCATTTCTTCCCTCTGCTCACTTTCTCCTCCTTCCTGTGCCTCCAGGTTCTGTAATGACTTTCATGCTCAGGGGAACGGGCTGATTCAATCATTTCCATTGTAAGGTCAGGGAGATGACCTGGGCTTGGTCAACAGGAGGGTTATCAAAATGATTACTTTATAACCACCTCTTGGGAACATTTTCTGCCTTCTACCAAGAGGCTGAGTAGGGATCAAAAAGTAATCCTGCTTAGAATTTCGTACTTATATTAGTTTCCTAGGGTTGCCCTAACACGTTACCACAAGCCGAGAGACTTAAAACAACAAAAATGTATCATCTCACAGTTCAGGAGGCAAGAAGTCAGAAGTCAAGGCACTGGTGGGGTGGGTTCTTTCTGGGGGCTCTGAACGAGAATCTGTTCCATGCTTTTCTCACAGCTTCTAATGGTTGCCAGCAATCCTTGGCATTCCCTGTTTTGTAGTCGTTGGATTTAGGGCCCACCCTTATCCAGTATGACCTCGTTTAACTTGGTTACACCTGTAAAGACCCTATTTCCAAATAAAGACCATATTACAGGTAGCCAGGATTAGGACTTCAACGTTTTGGCAGGACACAATTCAACCCAACCCACAGTAGTGCCAACTGCCAAAAACTTATAAGTGGCCTTAACAGAGAAAATTCATACTTGGGAATTTTCCTGATAAAATAATCATGAATATTTTAAAACTCCTTAATGAAGTATAATATAATACAGGGAAGTGCAGAAATCATGCGTTCAGCTCCATGAATTGTCACAAAGCGACACACCCATCTAATCAGCACCTGACGTGGAAGGAAGCAGCACGTGACCCTCTGCAGAAGTCCCCCTGTCGTCCCCTCCTTTGTGCCTTACCTCCAACACCACAGATGCAGTTTGCCTATTTTTAAAAAAAAATTTATATATATATTTTTTAATTTAATTAATTAATTAATTAATTTTTGGCTGCGTTGGGTCTTTGTTGCTGTGCATGGGCTTTCTCTGGTTGTGGTGAGCGGGGGCTACTCTTCGTTGCGGTGCACGGGCTTCTCTTCGTGTGAAGCACAGGCTCTAGGTGCGCGGACTTCAGTAGTCGTGGCACATGGGCTCAGTAGTTGTGGCTCGCGGGCTCTAGAGCACAGGCTCAGTAGTTGTGGCGCACGGGTTTAGTTGCTCCGTGGCATGTGGGATCTTCCCGAACCAGGGCTCAAACCCATGTCCCCTGCACTGGCAGGTGGATTCTTAACCACTGTGCCACCAGGGAAGCCCCAGTTTGCCTATTTTTGAAGTTAATATTGGCTTGGCCAAAAAGTTTGTTCGGGTTTTTCTGCAACATATGGAAAACCCAAACAAACCTTTTGGCAACCCAATACATGTGAAATAATGTAGAGTCTACTTTTTTGTGTCTGGTGTCTTTCACTCAACATTACATTTGTGAGATTCATCCACGTCGTGTGTAGCCATAGTTTGTTCAGTTCTGATGGCTGTACAGATTCCATTATGTGGCTGTTCCACAGTTTACTGCTGGTGGATATTTGCGTTGTTTCTGTTTTGGTTTTTGCTACTATACACAGTGCTGTTGTTAATATTCTCGTACATGTCTTTCGTTAGATATATGTACATACCTCTGCTGACTATCCACCCAGGAGTAGAAGTACTGAATCACAGGGAAAGTGTATGCTCAGCTGTAGTAGGTTCTGCCCAAGACTTTCAAAGTAGTTGTATCAATTTACACTTTCATCATGAGTGTTCTGGTTGCTCTCTATGATCACCAACACGTGGTATTCTCGCCTTATTTTTAACCATTCTAGTGTATGTGGATATATTTTAGAATAAAATATTTAGTGCCACATTGTTCATCAGAGCAAACAAAACGAAACAAAAACGGGAAATGGTTGAAATGAAAAGATGCTTTTCATATATTAAGTTAAAATGAAGTTAGAGGGACTTCCCTGGTGGTCCAGTGGCTAAGACTTCACGTTCCCAATGCAGGGGGTACGGATTTGATCCCTGTCAGGGAACTAGATACCACATGCATGCCGCAACTAAGAGTTCACATGCTGCAACTAAAGATCCTGCATGCTGCGATGAAGATCCCACATGCAGGGCTTCCCTGGTGGTGCAGTGGTTAAGACTGCCTGCCATTGCAGGGGACATGGGTTCGAGCCCTGGTCCAGGAAGATCCCACATGCTGAAGAGCAACTAAGCCTGTGTGCCACAACTACTGAGCCTGCGATCTAGAGACCACGAGCCACAACTACTGAAGCCTGCGTACCTAGAGCCCGTGCTCCGCAACAAGGGAAGCCACTGCAATGAGAAGCCAGCGCACCGCAACGAAGAGTAGCCCCCACTTGCCGCAACTAGAGAAAGACCGCGCACAGTAACAAAGACCTAGTGCAGCCAAAAATAACTAAATAAAAATAAATAAATTTATTTAAAAAAAAAAAAGATCCTGCACGCGGCAACAAAGATCCTGCATGCTGCAACTAAGACCTGGCGCAACCAAAATTAGTAAATAAATAAAAATAAAAAAAATAAAATGAAGTTATAAAACTCTATTAAACCCATTTTAAATTTTTTTTAAAAGAGAAAGACAGAAAGAAATCTGTGCCTCTCTCTCTTCCTCACCTCCCTCCTCTCTCTATAACCCCTAGGGTGTTCTGATCCCTCTGCCCCAAATGCTTCTCCCTCGACTCTTTTCACAGATGCTCATTCTCATGCTGAAGGCCTCATTTTCATCACCCCTCCTCAGAAAGGCCCTCTCCATCACTCATTATAAAACATGCCCTCTGAGCTCCATTTAGAACCCAGTTTTTTTTCCTTCCCGGTGATTAACAAGTTTCTAAATTTGTATAATGTTGTGTTGTTTGTCTTCCCTATAAATGCAGGGACCACGGGTGCCAGACCATAGATGTGGAGCTCTACTCACAGCATTCAGACATGCATAGAGCTCACATTCTACTGGGGATATGACAGACAAACAACATGATTGCAGATGGTAATAAATCCTTCAAAGGATACAGTAGAAATTAATACAACATTGTAAAGCAACTATACTCCAATAAAAATTTTTTAAAAAAAGGACCTACTGTATAGCACAGGGAACTCTACTCAGTGCTCTGTGGTGACCTAAATGGGAATGAAATCTAAAAAAGAGGGGATATATGTATATATATAACTGATTCACTTTTCTGTACAGTAGAAACTAATACAACATTGTAAAGCAACTATACTCCAACAATTTTTTTTTTAAATCCTTCAAAGGAAGTAAAATAAATGGCAACTGGAGGAAGGCAATGCGGAAGAAGGGGAGTTGAAACTCAAAAGAACGGTAAGAATTCACTCCTGAAAAGATGTGATGGAAATTATTTCAAGCAGAGGGAGGAGTAAGTGCCCAGGCCCTGGGGCAGTTTGACTAGAGGGTAGTGACAGAGTCAGGGTGAGGGTTGTAGATGATGAGATCAGAGAGGAAGGGGTGAATGAGATCATGCAAAGCCTGGTAGGCTATGCTAAGGAGTTTGGATTTCATTGTAAAGCAAATGGTAAGGCGGGGGAGGATTTTAAGCAGAAAATGATGAGTTAATTTACAGCTTTTAAGATATCCATCTGGCTGCTCCATGAGTTGTTAAGGGGAATAACAGAGGCAGGAGCTGGGAGGCTATTTCATTGGTCTCAGAGAGATCCCAATGGTTGGAACCAGGGTGATAGCGGTAGAGGTGGAGAAGGGTGTTTGGATTCCAGACGTAATTTGGAGGCTGCACCACCAGGACTTGTTGATAGATTGGGTGTGGTTTATGAGGACATAGAGGAATCAAGCACGACTATTTATGATCTGAGTTACTGGGTGAATGATGGGGCCACTAACTGATGGGCAAGCATAGAGGAACAAGTTCAGGGAAGAAAATCAGTTTTGTTTTAAGCCTGCTAACTTTATAATGAACTTTCAGATGACTATTACGTATCCAAGTGGGGATATCAACAAGCTAAATGGATACATGAGTCTAGACTCTGGGGTGGGGGGGGAGAGATTGGGACTAGAGATAAGGACTTGGGAATTGTCAGCATATGGATAGTATTTGCAGCCATGGGACCAGAAGAGAGCCTAGGGAGACAGTTGGATGGGCAGGAGAAGGGAGCCCCAGACTGAGCCCAAACTGATCAAAGGAAAAGCAAAATCTCAGTAAAGGAGACTGAGGAGTTTAGCTTTCTGCAAAGGAAAAACTCAGAGTGTTTGGTTCTATGAAAGCCCAAGAAGAAAGTGTTACAGAAATAGAATAGCCAACTCTGTTAATTGTTTTGAGAATTGGAGTTCAATGAGAATGAAGAACTGACCCTTGAATTTGGCAACCTGAGGTTGTTGGTACCTTAATAAGAGCAAGGTTTTCTGTTTTTTTCGGTTGGGGTGGGAGTAGGAACAGTGTCTCAAGGGAATGGAAGCCTGTTGAGAATGTGTTGAAGAGAGTTGTGGTGAGGAGGAAGTGACTAACCTCTTACATGTGTGTATATTATAATGTAAATCACACTGTGGTGGCCATGGCTGTCTCTGCTCCTACCCAGACAGCTCGCTATGCCTTATTCACCTCTGTATTTCCAGTGCTTAGTACAACACACCTGACATAGTAGATACTCACTAAATTGTTGAAATAGTGCTTGTAAATAAAATCCTGTGCCCAAGTCCTAGACCAGCCAGGTGCTCCGTATATAGCCTGGACACTTCACTTGAACTCTTCTTGTTTCATCTATTAAATGGGAAAACTGCAAAATGGGGAGAACAATATTAGTCCCACAGGGTTATTGCACAGATGGAATGTGAAAATTTAGAGCTTTGGAAGCTGTGGCTCATCAAACAAATGTGAGTTGGGGTTATTATGAGCGCATGACAGAGAATCCACCAGACTCCAGCTCTCTGATGCACCTGGCACATTGTCCCCTGAAATTTTACTTGCAAAATCAATTCAAATTGGTTTCAATACAGACACTTTCTCATGAACTGAAAGTCAGCCAAAAGACACAGAACAAAGAGCTGCAGTAATTGTTAGCATCTCACACAACAGGGCCGTGTTTACCAGAGATGCTGGTTTTAGGATCAACCTTCTCAGAGGAGGTCTTTCATGCAATCGAATGGGGAGTTCTACCAGGCAGAATTTCAATAGCATTTCCCAGGGAAACAAAACTGAAGGGTTTTGCCAACACCCATTAGAACCAGGAATTGGCAAATGGATTTGAAGGGCTGAAGTCTGTTCATCTGATTTCCCCTCCCAGGCCCAGCTATGGGGAGGGTTCCAAGGCATTGGTGGTTTTGACGGAGGCATCTGTCTCCTCCATTTCACCCTCTGAGTGGTCTTTACCCTCATGTTCACCATCACCATTGTCAGAGCAACATCAGTTTTTTGATCCAGGTGTTTCCTCCAGGCTTGATGCTTTGCAGACATAATCTTGTTTGCGCTTCACCACTGTCCCATGACAGAGGATCAGTGATGATTCCCATTTTACAAAAAGAGGAAATAGAGGCTCAGAAAAGTTGTCTTGCTCATGTTCCCACAGCCAGGAAGTAGCAGAGTAGGGATTTAAATTCAAGTCTTCCTTACAAATTCAATTTCACTACCAGCGATTGGTCTGTTCAAATTGTCTGTTTCTTCTTGAGTCAGTCTTGGCAGGTTGTATGTTTCTAGAAATTTGTCCATTTCTTCTAGGTTGTCCAGTTTGTTGGCATATAACTGTTGGTAGTATTCTCTTATGACTTTTTGTATCCCTATGGTATAGGTTGTCTTTTCTCCTTTCATTTTTTTCTTTTTTTTAAAATAAATTTATTTATTTTGGGCTGCATTGGGTCTTCGTTGCTGTGCGTGGGCTTTCTCTAGTTGCGGTCAGCAGGGGCTACTCTTTGTTGCAATATGCGGTCTTCTTATGGCGGTGGCTTCTCTTGTTGTGGAGCGTGGGCTCTAGGCACGCTGACTTCAGTAGTTGTGGTACACGGGCTCAGTAGTTGTGGCACACGGGCTTAGTTGCTCTGTGGCATGTGGGATCTTCCTGGACCAGGGCTCGAACCCATGTCCCCTCCATTGGCAGGTGGATTCTTAACCACTGTGCCACCAGGGAAACCCTCCTCTTTCATTTCTTTTTTTTTTAAATTTGGGTCCTCTCTCTTTCCTTCTTGGTGAGCCTGCCTAAAGGTTTATCAATTTTGTTTATCTTTTCAAAAAACTACTCTTGGTTTCATCAATCTTTTCTATTGTTTTTTATCTCTATTTTATTTATTTCCTCTGTGATCTTTATTATTTCCTTCCTTCTGCTGACTTTGGGCTTTGCTTGTTCTTCTTTTTAAAATTCCTTTAGATGGTAGGTTAGGTTGTTTGAGATTTTTCTTCTTTCTTGAGGAAGGCCTGCATTGCTATAAACTTCTCTCTAAGAACTACTTTTGCTGCATCCCATAGATTTTGGAGTATTATGTTTCCATTTTCATTTGCTTGAGGTATTTTCTGATTTCCTCTTTGATTTCTTTACTGACCCCTTAGTTTTTTAGTAGCATGTTGTTTAGTCTCCACATGTTTGTTCTTTTCCCATTTTTCTTTTTGATTTCTAGTTTCATACTGTTGATTGGAAAAAATGCTTAATATAATTTATATCCTCTTAAATTTTTCTTTTTTAACATCTTTATTGGAGTATAATTGTTTTACAATGGTGTGTTAATTTCTGCCGTATAACAAAGTCAGTCAGCTATGTGTATACATATATCTCCATATCCCCTCCCTCTTGCATCTCCCTCCCACCTACACTATCCCACCCCTCTAGGTGGTCACAAAGCACCGAGCTGATCGCCCTGTGCTATGCGCTGCTTCCCACTAGCTTTCTATTTTACATTTGGTAGTGTATATACGTCCATGCCACTCTCTCACTTCATCTCAGCTTACCCTTCCCACTCCCTATGTCCTCAAGTCCATTCCCTACATCTGCGTCTTTATTCCTGTCCTGCCCCTAGGTTCTTCAGAACCATTTTTTTTTTAGATTTCATATATATATGTTAGCATACGGTATTTGGTTTTCTCTTTCTGACTGACTTCACTCTGTATGATAGACTCTAGGTCCATCCACCTCACCACAAATAATTGTTTTGTTTCTTTTTATGGCTGAGTAATATTCCATTGTATATATGTGCTGTATCTTCTTTATCCATTTATCTGTCATGGATACTTAGGTTGCTTCCATGTCCTGGTAATTGTAAATAGTGCTGCAATGAACATTGTGGTACATGTCTCTTTTTGAATTAAGGTTTTCTCAGGGTACATGCCCAGTAGTGGGATTGGTGGGTCCTATGGTAGTGCTATTTTTAGTTTTTTAAGGAATCTCTATACTGTTTTCCATAGTGGTTGTATCAATTTACATTCCCACCAACAGTGCAAGAGGGTTCCCTTTTCTCCACACCCTCCCTGGCATTTATTCTTTGTAGCTTTTTTGATGATGGCCATTCTGACCGGTGTGAGGTGATACCTCATTGTAGTTTTGATTTGCATTTCTCTAATGATTAGTGATGTTGAGCATCCTTTCATGTGTTTCATTGCAATCTGTATATCTTCTCTGGAGACACGTCAATTTAGGTCTTCTGCCCATTTTTGGATTCGGTTGTTTGTTTTTTTGATATTGAGTTGCAGGAGCTGCTTGTATATTTTGGAAATTAATCCTTTGTCAGTTGCTTCATTTGTAAACATTTTCTGCCATTCTGAGGGTTGTCTTTTCCTCTTGTTTATGGTTTCCTTTGCTGTGGAAAAGCTTTTAAATTTCATTAGGTCCATTTATTTTTCTTTTTATTTCCATTTCTGTAGGAGGTGGGTCAAAAAGCATCTTGCTGTGATTTATGTCATAGAGTGTTCGGCCTACGTTTTCCTCTAGGAGTTTTTATAGTGTTTGGCCTTACATTTAGGCCTTTAATCCATTTTGAGTTTATTTTTGTATATGGTGTTAAGGAGTGTTCTTATTTCATTCTTTTACATGAAGCTGTATAGTTTTCCCAGCACTACTTATTGAAAAGGCTGTCTTTTCTCCATTGTATATTCTTGCCTCCTTTATTAAAGATAAGGTGACCATATGTGTGTGGGTTTATCTCTGGGCTTTCTATCCTGTTCCATTGATCTATATTTCTGTTTTTGTGCCAGTACCATACTGTCTTGATTACTGTAGCTTTGTAATATATCTGAAGTCAGGGAGCCTGATTCCTCCAGATCCATTTTTCTTTCTCAAGATTGCTTTGGCTATTCGAGGTCTTTTGTGTTTCCATACAAATTGTGAAAGTTTTTGTTCTAGTTCTGTGAAAAATGCCATTGGTAGTTTGATAGGGATTACACTGAATCTGTAGATTGCTTTGGGTGGTAGAGTCATTTTCACAATGTTGATTCTTCCAATCCAAGAACATGGTATATCTCTCCATCTATTTGTATCATCTTTAATTTCTTTCATCAGTGTCTTATAGTTTTGTGCATACAGGTCTTTTGTCTCCTTTGGTAGGTTTATTCCTATGTATTTTATTCTTTTTGTTGCAGTGGTAAATGGAAGTGTTCCAGATTTTTCATCATTAGTGTATAGGAATGCAAGAGATTTCTGTGCATTAATTTTGTATCCTGCAGCTTTACCAAATTCATTGATTAGCTCTAGTAGTTTTCTGGTAGCATCTTTAGGATTCTCTATGTATAGTATCATGTCATCTTCAAACAGTGACAGCTTTATTTCTTCTTGTTCAATTTGGATTCTTTTTATTTCTTTTTCTTCTCTGATTGCTGTGGCTAAAACTTCCAAAACTATGTTGAATAAGAGTGGTGAGAGTGGGCAACCTTGTCTTGTTCCTGATCTTAGTGGAAATGGTTTCTGTTTTTTACCACTGAGAATGATGATGCCTGTGGGTTTGTCATATATGGCATTTATTATGTTGAGGAAAGTTCCCTCTATGCCTACTTTCTGGAGGGTTTTTATCATAAATGGGTGTTGAATTTTGTCGAAAGCTTTTTCTGCATCTATTGAGATGATCATATGGTTTTTCTCCTTTAATTTGTTAATATGGTTTATCACATTGATTGATTTGCATGTATTGAAGAATCCTTGCATTCCTGGGATAAACCCCACTTGATCATGGTGTATGATCCTTTTAATGTGCTGTTGGATTCTGTTTGCTAGTATTTTGTTGAGGATTTTTGCATCTATGTTCATCAGTGATATTGGCCTGTAGTTTTCTTTCTTTGTGACATCTTTGTCTGGTTTGGGTATCACGGTGATGGTGGCCTCGTAGGATGAGCTTGGAAGTGTTTCTCCCTCTGCTGTATTTTGGAAGAGTTTGAGAAGGATAGGTGTTAGCTCTTCTCTAAATGTTTGATAGAATTTGCCTGTGAAGCCATCTGGTCCTGGGCTTTTGTTTGTTGGAAGATTTTTAATCACAGT
>NW_020172779.1:9083470-9146643 GCF_003031525.2 Neophocaena asiaeorientalis asiaeorientalis
TGCTAACTTTGGGGTTTGTTTGTTCTTCTTTCTCTAATTGCTTTAGGTGTAAGGTTAGGTTGTTCATTTGAGATTTTTCTTGTTGCTTGAGGTAGGATTGTATTGCTCTAAGCTTCTCTCTTAGAACTGCTTTTGCTGTGTCCCATAGCTTTTGGGTTGTCGTGTTTTCATTGTCATTTGTTTCTAAGTAACTTTTGATTTCCTCTTTGATTTCTTCAGTGATCTCTTGGCTGTTTAGTAGTGTATTGTTTAGCCTCCATGTGTTTGTATTTTTTACAGTTTTTTCCTATCTTTGTACTTAATTTTTGATAGTTTGATTAATATGTGTCTTGGCGTGTTTCTCCTTGGATTTATCCTGTATGGGACTCTCTGCACTTCCTGGACTTGATTGACAATTTCCTTTCCCATATTAGGGAAGTTTTCAACTGTAATCTCTTCAAATATTTTCTCAGTCTCTTTCTTTTTCTCTTCTTCTTCTGGGACCCCTATAATTCGAATGTTGGTGAGTTTACTGTTGTCCCAGAGGTCTTTGAGACTGTCCTCAGTTCTTTTCATTCTTTTTTCTTTATTCTGCTCTGCAGTAGTTATTTCCACTATTTTATCTTCCAGGTCACTTATCCGTTCTTCTGCCTCTGTTATTCTGCTATTGATTCCTTCTGGAGAATTTTTAATTTCACTTATTGTGTTGTTCATCACTGTTTGTTTGCTCTTTAGTTCTTCTTGGTCCTTGTTAAACGTTTCTTGTATTTTCTCCATTCTACTTCCAAGGTTTTGGATATCTTTACTATCATTATTCTGAACTCCTTTTCAGGTAGACTGCCTATTTCCTCTTCATTTGTTTGGTCTGGTGGGTTTTCACCTTGCTGCTTCATCTGCTGTGTATTTCTATGTCTTCTCATTTTGCTTAACTTACTGTGTTTGGGGTCTCCTTTTCACAGGCTGCATGTTCATAGTTCCCACTGTTTTTGGTGTCTGCCCCACTGGGTAAGATTGGTTTAGTGGGTTGTGTAGGCTTCCTGGTGGAGGGGACTGGTGACTGTGTTCTGGTGGATGAGGCTGGATCTTGCCTTTCTGGTGGGCAGGACCATGTCCAGTGGTGTGTTTTGGGGTGTCTGTGAACTTATTATGATTTTAGGCAGCCTCTCTACTAATGGGTGGGGTTGTGTTCCTGTCTTGCTAGTTGTTCGGCATGGGCTGTCCAGCAGTGGAGCTTGCTGATCATTGAGTGGAGTTGGGTCTTAGCATTGAGATGGAGATCTCTGGGAGATGTCTAGCAGATTGATGCTATGAGTGGCCAGGAGGTCTCTGGTGGACCAATGTCCTGAACTGGCTCTCCCACCTCAGAGGCTCAGGCCTGACACCCGGCTGGAGCACCAATACCCTGTCAGCCACACAGCTCAGAAGAAAAGGGAGAAAAGAAAAAAACAAAAGAAAGAAAGAAAAAATAAGTAAAATAAATAAGGTTATTAAAATTTTTAAATTATTTAAAAAATAAAAAAAGAAGAGAGGAAGCTAACCAATAAAGAAATCTACCAACGATAACAAGTGCTAAAAACTACACTAAAACAAAATGGGCAGACAGAACCCTAGGAGAAATGGTAAAAGCAAACCTATACAGACAAAATCACACAAAGAAGCATACACATACACACTCAGAAAAAGAGAAAAAAATGTATACATAAAGAAAAAGGAAGCAAGCAACCAAATCAATAAACAAATCTACCAATGATAATAAGCTCTAAATACTAAAGTAAGATAAACATATAACTAGGGAGACTTCCCTGGTGGCACAGTCATTAAGAATCCACCTGCCAATGCAGGGGACATGGGTTCGAGCCCTGGTCTGGAGGATCCCACATGCTGCGGAGCAACTAAGCCTGTGCACCACAACTACTGAGCCTGCGATCTGGAGCCCATGAGCCACAACTACTGAGCCTAAGAGCCACAACTACTGAACCCCATGCACCTAGAGCCTGTGCTATGCAACAGGAAAAGCCACCACAATGAGAAGCCTGTGCACCACGACCAAGAGTAGCCCCCACTCACCACAACTAGAGAAAGCCCACGCACAGCAACAAAGACCCAATGCAGCCAAATAAATAAATATTTTTCAAAACACAAATATATAACTAGAAACAAATTAGAGGCAGAAAGCAAACCCCAAGTCCAGAGTTGCTCCCAAAGTCCACCACCTCAGTTTTGGGATGATTCGTTGTCTATTTAGATATTCTACAGATGCAGGGTACATCAAGTTGATTGTGGAGATTTAATCTGCTGCTTCTGAGGCTCATGGAGAAATTTCCCTTTCTCTTCTTTGTTTGCACAGCTCCTGGGGTTCAGCTTTGGGTTTGGCCCAGCCTCTGCATGTAGGTCGCCCTCTGGTGTCTGTTCTTCACCCAAACAGGAGGGGGTTAAAGGAGCAGCTGATTAGTGGGGCTGTGGCTCACTCAGTCCGGGGGGGAAGGAGGGGTATGGAATGTGGGGCGAGCCTGCAGCAGCAGTGGCCAACATGGCATTGCAACAGCCTAAGGTGTGCCGTGTGTTCTCCCAAGGAAGTTGTCCCTGGATCATGGGACCCTGGCAGTGGCAGGCTGCACAGCCTCCCCGGAGGGGAGGTGTGGATAGTGACCTGTGCTTGCACACAGGATTCTTGTTGGCTGCAGCAGCGGTGTTAGCGTTTCTTGCCTGCCTCTGGAATCCACGCTGATAGCCGCAGCTCACTCCCATCTCTGGAGCTCGTTTAGGTGGTGCTCTGAATCCCCTCTCCTCGCGCACCCCGAAACAATGGTCTCTTGACTCTTAGACAGTTCCAGCCTTCTTCCTGAACTCCCTCCCAGTTAGCTGTGGCGCACTAGCCCCCTTCAGGCTGTGTTCGCGCACCCAACCCCAGTCCTCTCCCTGGGATCTGACCTCTGAAGCCTGAGCCTCAGCTCCCAGCCCCCACCCACCCCAGCGGGTGAGCAGACAAGCCTCTCAGGCTGGTGAGTGCTGGTCAGCACTGATCCTCTGTGTGGGAATCTCTCCGCTTTGCCCTCTGCACCCCTGTTGCTGTGCTCTCCTCCGTGGCTCTGAAACTTCCCCCCTGCCCACCCCCATCTCTGCCAGTGAAGGGGCTTCCTAGTGTGTGGAAACTTTTCCTCCTTCACAGCTCCCTCCCAGAGTTGCAGGTTCTGCCCCTATTCTTTTGTCTCTGTTTTTTCTTTTGCCCCACCCAGGTATGTGGGGAGTTTCTCTGCCTTTTGGGAAATCTGAGGTCTTCTGCCAGCGTTCAGTAGGTGTTCTGTAGGAGTTGTTCCACATGTAGATGTATTTTTGATGTATTTGTGGGGAGGAAGGTGAAATCCACATCTTACTTCTCCTCCATCTTGAATGTCCTCCCCCTATCCTCTTAAATTTGTCAAGGCTTGTTTTGTGGCCTAGCATGTGATCTATTCTGGAAAATGTTCCATGTGCACTTGAAAAGAATGTGTATTCTGTTGTTTTTTGATGGAATGTCCTGTAGATATCTATTAAGTCCAACTGGTCTACTGTATCATTCAAGACCACTGTTGCCCGACTTCCCTGGTGGTGCAGTGGTTAAGAATCCACCTGCCAATGCAGGGAATATGGGTTTGAGCCCTGGTCTGGGAAGATCCCACATTCCGCGGAACAACTAATCCTGCGCGCCACAACTACTGAGCCCACGTGCCACAACTTCTGAAGCCCACGTGCCTAGAGCCCTTGCTTCACAGCAAGAGAAGCCACCACAATGAGAAGCCCACACACCACAACGAAGAGTAGCCCCCCCCGCCACAACTAGAGAAAGCCCGCGTGCAGC
Organism: Neophocaena asiaeorientalis asiaeorientalis; assembly: GCF_003031525.2. Taxonomy (NCBI): domain Eukaryota; kingdom Metazoa; phylum Chordata; class Mammalia; order Artiodactyla; family Phocoenidae; genus Neophocaena; species Neophocaena asiaeorientalis. The sequence goes on from NW_020172779.1 coordinate 9,087,288, forward strand.
AGCGAAGACCCAACGCAACCAAAAATGAATAAATAAATTAAAAAAAAAAAAGACCACTGTTTCCTTATTGATTTATGTCTGGATGATCTGTCCATTGATGTAAGTGGGGTGTTAAAGTCTCCTACTATTATTGTATTATTGTCAATTACTCCCTTTACATCTGTTAATATTGACTACTATGATATCCTCTTCTTTATTGATTCCTTTATCATTATACAATGACTTTCTTTCCCTTATGTTATAAACTTTGTTTTAAAGTTTATTTTCTCTGATATGTATATTGCTACCCCCCATTTTCTTGTCGTTTCCATTTGCTTGAAATATCTTCTTCTATCCCCTCACTTTCAGTCTGTGTGTGTCTTTAGCTCTGAAGTGAGTCTCTTGTAAGCAGCATATAGATGGGTCTTGTTGTTTTATCCAATCAGCCAGCCTATGTCTTTTGACCAGAGCATTTAGTCCATTGACGTTTAAAGTAGTTATCAATAGGTGTGTACTGATTGCCATTTTATTATACTTGTTTTCTGGTTGTTTTTGTAGTTCTCCATTCATTCCTCTTTTTGTTTCTTCCTTTGTGGTTTGATAATCTTCTGTAGTGGTATGCCTGTGTTCCTTTCTTTCTAGGTTTTGTGTATCTATTGTAGGTTTTTGATTTGTGGTTCCCATGGGGTTCATATATGTTGACCTATAACTATAGATACTTGTTTTAAACTGGTAGTCATTTAAGTTCACATTCTAAAAGATCTACATTTTTTATTCCCCTCCCAACATTTTATGTTTTTGATGCCATATTTTACATCTTCATGTCTATCCCTTCACTGTTTATTGTAGTTATAGCTGCTTTTATGATTTTTTCATCTTTTAATCTTTGTACTAGCTTATTTAAGTGGTTGATCCTCAATCCTTACTATGCATCTGCCTTTTTTTAGTGGGATTTTTCCTTTCCTATAGATTCTTGCTTCTTGTTATAGCCTTTTCTCTTCCACTTAGAGAAGACCCTTTACTATTTCTTTTAGGGTAGGTTTAGTATTGATGAACTCTTTTAGATATTGCCTGTCTGAGAAGTTCTTTATCTCTCCTTCAATTCTAAATGATAATATTGCTGCATAGAGTATCCTAGGTTGCAGGTTTTTCCATTTCAGCATTTTGAATATATCATGACACTCCCTGCTGGCTGCAAAGTTTCTGCAGAAAAATCAGTTGATAGCCTTAATGGGGGATTCCTTGTATATGACTCTCTTTCTCTTGCTGCCTTTAGAATTCCATCTTTTTATCCATAAGATGACAGGGTTGATCTTTATGGCCATGTCCACTTCTAATTTCTCTCATTTCCTAGAGGAGGAAGCAAGCAGGGTTGGGGGCCACAAAGGGCACAGTGGTCTGGCAGACAATGTACCAGCAAATTCCCGTAATGACAGGTCTCCCATTCTAGATAAGTCTGCGATAAAAAAACAGCTCCTCCAACAGCATGCCAGTATTTTCCATGACTACATCTGATGGGCAATGGGTGGGATGTATTGTTCTTGGTCCAGATAAGACCATAGCTGATGGCCTCCCAGAAACAACCAGGAAAATCTTCAAAAGGAATAGTTAGAATCTGAAAGAGATTGAGACTTGGCCTGAGGTAGAAGGGTAAGGATGAGCAGCACAAGTGGTCTTGGTTAAGGAAGGTATATGGGTACATTTGGAAGATTCCAAATAGGTTAAGTGCTGGACCCCAACAAGAGGCTTTAGATGTGCAATGTGATAGCGTGACATTAGAAGGTGGGCTTGCCAAGAAAGTGGTAGGCATTACACTAGGACTTTATATTATCTTATTTAATCTTCAAAACAAGAAATTACAAGGTAAGTCTCATTCTCCTTATGTATGTATGTATGTACACACTGAACATGAATTCAAACAAAAGACTCTGAGGGGCTTCATATTTGTGACTTCCAACATTCACACTTATGTGCATGAATGCAAAAAAGACTGGAAAGGGATATACTAAAATTATACAATTATTAGCATAATTTTAACCATTTAAATTTTATCTTCCTTACATCTTTTCATTTTCTAAATTCTCTCCATGTATTTCTTTTTATGATCAGAAAACTCATATGATTTTTATCTATCTGGTCATCCTTTTGCATTTAGAAGTTGTGAAAACTGAGGTTCAGGGAATGACTTGCTGGGGGTTGTACTGTTAGTAAATAACAGAGCCAGGAATTCAAACTCAGGTCGGACCAATTCGCAGCCCTGGGCAGAGTCAAGCCTGGGTGTAAAGCTTTGGTTGGGGCTCAGGGTTTTGTTTGGGGCATTGCGCTCCCTCCTGCCCGCCCCCCATACACACGTGTCTGTAGGCCTCCCTGCCTCTGGTCTCCAACAGTGGGGCTGTCTCATCTTCCTTCCCTCCTCTGTGTGAGGACAGTCAGCTATCTGTCCTGGAGCCAAGGACAGGATATCAAGGGCTCGGACTCATTTTACTTCCTGAACAGCGAAGTGGCCTAGCTCTGTGTAAACCATCAATTCGAGGGGGACGTATTTAGCTGCCCTCCCTAGTTGGCAGTGGGGAGGCGGGCAGGGTCCTGTCAGCCAGAGGATGCAGGCCCAGCTCCAAAAGGGTTTTTGTCTGAGGCTGGGCCCCAGGCCAGAGTGACATTCTTTGGTGGAGGCTGCCAGGCCACTGCTGAGAGGGGCACCTGTGGGCCAGCGAGGGAAGGAGTGAGAGGCCCACCTTTCTTCCAGAGAGGAGAGAGCCTGGGGGTAGGAACCAGCTGTTCGGGGTCCCCCGGGGTGCTGAGGCCATGCCAGCAGGTGCTTCAGGCTTGAGAAGAGAAGCCGAGACCCAGACTTCCACTGCCTAGAGACACGGACTATTCATTTCTCAGCCTTTGTTACGTCTGAATAAAATCCCAACAGGAGGAAAGAAATCCATTCCTTCCTTGACAGGTTTCTTATAAAAAAAACCTGAGTTTGGGCTTCCCTGGTGGCGCAGTGGTTGAGAGTCCGCCTGCCGATGCAGGGGACATGGGTTCGTGCCCCGGTCCGGGAAGATCCCACATGCGGCGGAGCGGCTGGGCGCATGAGCCATGGCCGCTGGGCCTGCGCGTCCAGAGCCTGTGCTCTGCAACGGGAGAGGCCGCAGCAGTAAGAGGCCCGCATACCACAACAAAACAAAACAAAACAAAACAAAAAATATGAGTTCACAGACCTGTCTAGTGGGAAAAGATATCCTATTTTAGAATTCTCTTCTAACTCCCCACTTAGTACACAGTCACCGTTTGTGGTGGATGCACTGCCCTGATTCCCTTCGCAGGGTGGGTGCAGCCACATCTCTCTGTTGTTGTGAGTGTTGGCTGCCAATGCTCACAGCTGCCCCCTTCTCTGCAGAACTGCCCTCAGCCGTCAGAAACCATCTTCCCCTGGAGGTTACCCTCCTCCAGTCCCCCACCCTCCCAGCCACTTGTAGTCAATGACTGACACAGGGTCTCAAGGAGGCGCCAAGTTTGTGGATCAGTTCATGCCCCAGAGCCCCCTGTGGGATCAGGCTGAGGCTAGGCTGACTGAGTCCACATCCTTACTCAGCTCTTTCTCTGGCCTCTCCTGCTTCTCTCACTCCCATTCTTCTGAAGGTCCTTCCTTCACAAGTCTCATGCAAAAGAATCCCCAGGTTAGGTTCTACGTCTAGAAAACCTGAGCTCAGACACCCTTCTTTCATTAATTTATTTCTGTAAACAACGTATTGAGCCATGTTATAGATATGTTTGTATGTGTAGGGAATGCGGTTGTGAATCAAATAAACGTGGCTTTGCCCTCAGTGAGCTTATATGGTCTAGTGGTAGGAGACACATACTAAACAATCACGCACACAAAATACAATTAAGATTATAATTAGCACTGTGTCAGAAGTATAGTTATGAGAAAATATGACTGAAAAGTTCTAGTAATTTACCTATTATCTCTCAGCTCCACAACTGTCCTACGTTTTGCTGTAAGATGCTGGGGCTGGCACTCTGCTAACTACATTTCCCAGGTGCCCTTGCCCACTGTCTTTTTGCTAGGTTCTGCTAATAAGAGGCACTAGAAGGAAACTGGAAGGCAGAAGGGATGGAGAAGGAACTCACTTCCTGTGTTCTCTTGTTCTTGCCAATCTTTGCATCTGGGGGGTGCCCCCCTCTCAGAGGACTGAGCACCAGCTCTGCAGAGCCCCTACTCCACTGTAGCAGTAGATGGCTCCCATCCCCAGAACCAGCCTGCAGTGCCTCTTCAGATGTTCCAGCAGTAGCTCCATGCATCTAGGTTCTGGGAAATTCACCTCCTTCCTTTGTTCCCTAGTCCTAAGGTTGGCAATCGCTTCCTGCCACTTTCTTCCCCTGGGTTTGCCTCAACATCTCTTTTTGCTCTTTCAGTCCTGTAACACCTGTACAACCACCTCCCTGCATTAAATTCCCTCTGGTTGAGGGAACCAGCCTCCTCAGTTTGGGCTCAACTTTGACAATTTCCTTGGCTCCCTGTGAAACCGGAGGGAAGAGGGCAGGGCACAACCTTTTAAAGAATGACATAGCTTGAGGACACGACATAAACTGATTAGAACCAAACAGGTCCAAGATGTCAGACTTCCACTGGACCTTGAGCCTCAGTATACCCTCATTGTAACTCATCAGTATGCTAAATGACACACCCACAGGTGCCATGACAGTTCCAAGGCCGACCATAAAGGTCTAAAAGTGGGCGGTGGCCCAATTCCTGGAAATCCCCACCCCTTTCCCCAAATAGCTGGAATACTCATTAGCCTATGAAATTATCCACCCGTATAAAAACAGACAACCCCATACCCTAGGGCCGCTCTTGCCTTCTGACATGGCCCACACTCTGTCTGTGGAGTGTGTGTCTCCCTAAATAAATCCACTTCTTACCCATCACTTTGTCCTTCACCGAATTCTTTCTGTGATGAGACATCAAGAACCTGAGCTTCATTAAGTCCTGAGACCAGGTGTGTGATCTCAGTTCAAAGACCGTGGGTTCAAGTCCCAATCTGAGTGGCACGGTTTTACTGGCTCAAGCTTGTCTTCTGCCCTCATCATGAGCTTCAGACTGAACTTCATGTAACCTGATTCTTCAGTTTGACCCCAGCATCCTTCTTTGGGCAGTGCCTTTGGGTCTGGCTCAGGCCCCTTCTCTGGCTCTGGCCCTACATTGACAGTTCCTGAAAAGTGAGGAGATATTTCAAAACCGTAAGGTCTTATTGGTGCCCTGCAATCAAAGCACATCTTCTTGGTTTTGTTGTGTGGCCCAGACGCATCTGGGTGGGCCTGCACAGGTCACATTTCCCTCATGGTCTTGTGGGTAAAAGGAACATACCTTAGGTCAGTTTTTCTCAGAAGCAGACCCTGAGCCAGAGATTTGCGTGTAACTAATTCATCAAAGAAGACCTCCCAGGAGAAACGAGAAAAGGAGTGGAGGAAGCAGGACAGGAAAGAGGAAGAAGGTAGGAAAGGGTGTGATTTCAGCTAACGTCCCAGCCTCACCCATATCCCCTGGGGGAACTCGAGCATAAATTACACCTCATAATTTGTCCCAGCTCCAGTCAAAGGAACTGTACCCTTGTGCCCCAATGATGCCCGCCCATTACCCGAGGGCAGTGCTGTGAGGAAAGTCACAGGTGTGATCAGTTCGCCTACAGCGGTGAGGGATAGGCACAGACAGTCCGCTGGTCCAAGGGACATGGGGGTTCTGGGTGGGGCACCAACAGTGTCCATCACGGAGTCAACTCTATTAATCTCTCATTCCAAGAGTGATCACCAAGAAGGCTTCAAAAAGTAGGAGAGGGGAGACTTTAGTTCACTAATGTTTCTTTGGTCAAATCCAAATTGTTGACCTCCTGTATTCCTTCTGAATTCCAGATTCTGACCGGCCCAGATGGTTTCCTCTTTCATTTCAATATCGGCCTAAACAAAACCCAGCTAGATTGATCCACAGCAAAAACAAACCAACACAAAAGCACAGCATGCTTCCCTAAGCCAAATAGAAATGATTTTTTGCATAATCTGTTCTTTTTTTTTCTGGATATCAACACATCTGCTTGCCTCCAAACCTTGGTAATCAAGTGCTCATTATATGACGGTCCCATCAGTGAGTCTTTGTTGAGTATTTTGAAAGGTACTCCACACTTCCTCCTCAAAAAGATACCCTCTCTCTACTTACTATCAACAGCTGATGCAGGATGCTAAAGAAGGCACAGTTTAGGCATGGACAACTTTCAGGTTAAAATTTTTCAAATGCCATATAAATAGCCCATCAAATTTAACTTTTCAGTGTGGGAGTACAATCTATAATTTACTCATCAAACATAAAATAACCCCCAAAGTGCCAAATTTTAGACCAGTGGTTTTACAGTCGGGGCAATTCTGCCCCCCGGGGGGATACTTGGCAACACCTGGAGGCAGCTTTGGTTGTCATAAAGGTGGGGGAGGGGTGTGCTGCTGGCATTGAACGGACAGAGACCAGTGATGCGGCTGAACAATGCACAGAACGGCCACCACGACTGAGAACTACCCAAATGTCCCTAGTGCTGAGGCTGAGAAACCCTGATCTGGGCTGTTCTATTTCATGTGAATTTTACATTGATTCTCTCTATCTAGGCTTATTTACAGTCATCTGAACTTCCCAAATCCCAGTGTTTGAATAGTTTTGAGCACCAGTTAAGGGTAAAACGCTGTCCCAGGTGCTCCCGTATTGACTTCTGTGGTATTACTGAATTAGGAAAATAATGACTCACTTAGGGATGTTGAATGCCCTCCATCTGAGTTTTCTGAGTTCCAGCATCAGGGCCCTGCACTCAGTAGGAGGTCCCATGCTTGGCTTAATGCTCTGCAGTAGTGGTCTTGAAATTCTTAATACTTTTGTCTTTGAATCTGTGTTTTGATAGCAACGTCTTATGGGACAATGATGTATGTCCCAGGCTTGGAGCCTCAGCTCACACAGGATCCTGCTACCTTGCACCTGCCTGGTTGCCCGCTCTTCCGCTTCCACCCAGTGACCACTGCTGCCCTTTGCCCCTGGCAGGGTATGGAGGGGCCTATGGTTGGTTTTGCTTGTCTTTGACTTCCTACTGGTTACTGCCAACCCTTGGGTGCCTGGGGCCACCCACACCCAGCAGGCACAACTATCAAGAGGCCACACCCTTGACTCTTAGGCAAAAATGGACCCCACTGGTTTCTCAGAATGGAGCCCGAGAACCATCTATGTCGGAATAATCTGGGGGCTTGTTAAAAATGCAGATTTCTAGACCTGGATCTGAATGCTGTACAAAGTCTCTCTGAGGCTTGGGCTTGATAATCTGTGTTTTAACAAGTACCCCAGAGCACTTCTCTGCCTTCTAGCAGATTTCTTCCGTGCTTCCTGCCGACTGCCCGGCTCTGGCTCTGAGTCCAGGGCTGCCCAATTCCAAACTAATGTTGGGCTCTGTCCCTGACCCTTCTGTGGCCTCTTCTGTCCTCCATGTTTGGTGGGTGTTCAGTCTGGCCTGTGTCAGAAGCCTGGTTTTCCGTCTGGGACTCTCCACTCAGCTGGCACCTTTGTGGCTCTGTGCTGCCTCGGGTGGCACCTGGCTGTGGGGAGATGCAGATCCCGGCCCACTGCAGGCCTTGGCTGGCTGCTCGGAACCCTAGCTCTTGCCTAAGCCTTTGGATCCTGCTAACTCCTCTGGAACTTCATTTCCAAGTCCCCTCTGGCCTGGTCAACGTCCTGGCCACAGAGACACTCCATTTTACAGCCCCCATCTCTGTGACACCCTCAGAGTGCACCTTGGTCCTGAGTGTGGATGCCCAGGGGCACAAGAGCTGTGGCAGAGAACACCATACAGGCTGGGGAGGTCTCTCAGCATCCCCTGTCCCCAGTACGTTTTCTTTGCTGTCTCTGGCCCAGGCCTCCTGCCCACAGCCTGTGGTCGCAGAGACATGTAGTGCTCTGGGTTTCTGGTTTATGGATTTTAGGAACTACAGGGGAAACCTCAATTCTCATATGTGAATCACTCAGAGTAAGTGTTAAGGCTGAAAATACCTTTTTTTTTTTTTAAACAAATTAAAGAAGCCAACAGTAAAAGACTGGATGTTAGTATTTTAGTGTTAAATATGTCAGTTGGTAGCACCCACCAACACCTCAGGGTGTTATTATAACGATACTAAGTCATTACGGTAATAACCAACATGGTATTTTATAGGTTATTTATATTGTATTTCATTGGAGCCTCATAGAATACTAACAGCTAATAGTTAGTTACTTTGTGCCAGGCACTGCTTTATGACTTTTATGTATGTTAATTCCATACCAACACAGGAAGGTTAATTAACTTGCCCACAGTCACACAGCTTATGAGGGGCTTAACCAGGATTGGCACCCAGGCAACCTAGTTTCAAAGTCTGTGCTTAATGACAAAGCTATAACTGACTCCTATCAACCCAGGAAGGTAGATTTTAATATTCCTACCTTACATATGAGGGATCTGAAGATGAAAGAGGTAAAGTGACTTGTCTTGGTGAGTCACTGCTGCATTTTTAAGGTGGTGGCTTGGGATGTATAGGGCACATCATCTGAATTTTAGTGGCCGTGTTCTTGAGGCCAATGGGGAAATGCCTGAGAAGTTGAAGAGTGTCATGAGAGTGGGTCTGGAAGTCCTGGTGGTAACTTCCACGGTCAAGGAAATCCCATTTCTTGTTCATTTGGCTGACATGTTAATGCTTTTCTGAGCATCTATTGAGAGCCAATTAAGTTCACACTAATGCACATGTTTTTTAAGCTAGGCGTTGTAATAGGCATGGAGGGTACTGAGATGAATAAATCCTAGTCCCTGCCTTCACGATGCTCATGGTTTAGTGGGGAAGAGAGAGAGAAAAAAATCAGGTAATTATTAACAATGATTTACATGTTGAGTGGAAATGATATGAAGATACTATGAGATATAGCTGAGGGGGTGTGAGGAACCAAGAGAGAAGGGTGGAGTTGGTGAACACACTAAGGGGAGATTTTCTAGTGAAGTGGTACTAAGGCTAAAAGGGTGAGTTTGCCAGTCAAAAAGTGGGTGGAGGGACATCTGCTTCTATGCATTAGATTTAGCTTATGATGTATCAAGTCTCCTGCCAAGAATAACTGGAAAGGCTAGATTACAAATCAAACAATCAGTCAAATTAAAACAGCTGTTTGAAATGATTGGCGAGCAACCAAGGTAACCAGGACTTGAAAGAACAAGATCATAGAGAAATGAGTGATATTCTACACCGCTTTTCCCCTTAAGGCATTTGTAGTTCATCGGGAAAGTCAATTAGAAGACTTTAAGAGCTAGAAGTCTAAAAATCTAAGCAAACTTTTTGTCCATCTCAAGGTACTGAGGGAATTCGAGTTCTGCCCAAAAGGAAAGGTCCTGGTAAATAGGCCAGATTTTTAATGAGACCACTGAAGGTCCATGTCCTAAGAGGAAGGGCAACTGGAAATAGATCAAGCCTTACAAAAACAAACTCACACTCAAACCATCTCAATTTCTGATCTGATTAAGGTGATTGTTCTGTACTAACTGCATCCAAGAGGAAGAGTAGTAAAGCCTCTCTGGAGAAATATAACATCCAGATTCTCTACAAGTTTTCAAGAGAATGCCCAGCCTTTAATAAAAAAGTTACTAGATGTTCCGATAAAACAGAATCAAAAGATCAAAACCCAAAGGAAAAAAAAATCAGACAATAGAAATAGACCCACAGATGATCCAGACTGAGATTAACAAGCATGGTCTTTAAAATAACTGTGAAATTATTTCAAGAGAATGATGACAAGGTAAAGAATTGGATATACAGAAAAAAGCAAATAGAAAATATAGAACTAAAAAGTCCAATAACTGAAATTAAGAAATTAATAGATGTGTTTAACAGCAGATTTGGCATGACAGAAGAATAGATTAGTAAACTTGAAGAGATAATAGGAAATATCCAGATGTAAGCACAAAGAAAAACTACATGAACTACAGAAAAGAAAGAGAGAAACATATAAGATGTGGTAAAAAATCTAAAATGTAAGCAATTAAAGTACCATAAGAAGAAGGGAGAGAAAAGGGCAAAGAAATACTTGAAGATATATAGGCTGAATGATTTTCTGGAGAATTAAACTACCTTAAGTCCATTATCCCATTTGATCTTCATGGCAATTTTGTGAAGGCTAACAAAAGATATTCTTATATACATTTTACATTTATTATTATATCTCAGAGAGGCTAAGGATCTTCATTCATTTGTTTAAAATGAAGTCATTCATTTACTCAGCAAACATTTATTGACTGCCATCAGTTGCAAACTTGTTAAGCAAAGCAATAAAGAGCATTGGAAATAATAAATATGGGAGTAAGTATCAATGAATTTTTCTTATTTTTAATTAAAAAATAATCAACTGTTTAAGCAAAAAATTGTAGATCTTATATGTGGGAGCTTAAATATGACAATAAAAGCACAGAAGACAGAAGGGAGAGAATGAAAGTGTATTCTTATCAGCTCCTTACATTACACATGAAGTTTTATAATACTATTTAAAGATAGAATGTAAGTCAAAGATACATAATATAAAACCTAGACCGACCACACAAAGTACATTCAGTAATCCAAAAGAAGGCAAGAAAGGAGGAAAAAAGGAACAAAGAACAGATGGGATAAATGGAGTATAAATAAATGGTTGACTTAAACCCAACTATATCAATAATTACCTTAAGTGTAAATGGTCTAAAAACTCTAATTCAAAGGCAGATATTGTCAGACATAGTTTTAAAAATCCAGTAAAATAGGTGAAATTTTTAAAACCTGACAATCCCAAGTATAGGTAAAAATACGGAGCAGCTAGAACTCTCATATTTTGTTAGTGGGAGTGTAAAGTGGTACAACCACTTTGGAAAGCTGGTTGGCAATACTCATTAAAGCTAAATACATGTATGGCATGCAATCCAGCAATTCTACTCAGCAGAAATGCATACACATGTTCACCCAAAAAAAAAAAAAAAAACGTAAAAGAATGTTCATAGCAGGACTTTTGTAATAGCTAAAACCTGGAAACTACTCATATTTTTTTCAATATTAGACTGAATAAATGGTGGTATATTTATGTGATCGAATACTATAAGACAAGAAAAAAGAACAAATGGCTGCATATGCAACAACATGGGTGAATCTCACAAAATAATATGAAATGAAAGAAGCCCAGATAAAAAAGCATATACTGTATGATCCTGTTTAAATGAAGACCAAAATTGGGCAAAACAAATGCATTTGGAATGACGTCAGAATACTGGCTACCTTTTAGGGGATGGTATCTGGGAGAGGCCAGGAAGGAGGCTTCCGGACTGCTGATGATATTCTAATCCTTTTTATGCATAGTCGTTACTTGAGTATGTCAGTTCTAAAAACGCATCAAGCTGTAAATTTAGAGCTTGTCCGCTTTGCTATATTCATAGCATATGTCAATAAAGTGTTACCTATTAAAAAATGGGGATGAATGACATTCCAGGCAGGGGAGATAGCATAAGCAAAGGCACAGACGAATAAATAATATGGTGTGTGGAAAATTACAGGTGGCTGGATGTTGCTGGAGCATAAAATGTGAGGTAGGTTATAGCAGGGCTTGGGGAAGATGTCACAGTGGCAGCTCATGGAAGGCTTTGTGTGCCCTGCTAAAGAGTGTGGACGGTCTTCTGAGGTCAGTTAGATGCTGAAAGATTCTAAGCAAGAAGTGACATATAAGATTTGGAATTAAAAGAAATCCTAATGTCAATTGGCAAAGAGGGACAAAAATAGGTGCAGGGAGACTAGTAAAGATGCTCTTGAAAAATCCAGATGAGGGATGATGAAGGATTGAATCAGGGCAGTGGTTGCAGGGATACATAGAGAATAGACTTCAGCACTACTTAGACAATATTAGTAAGCCTTTATTGAATGTAGGAGGTGAAAAAAAGTAGACCTGAGGATGATTCCTAAATTTGTAACACAAATGACTGCATGGCTGGTGGTTCCACCAGACAAGGCAGGGAGCATTCAGGAGTTCAGGGCTGGGGCAGAAGACTAGTTTAGTTTTAGACAGTGCGGACAGGTTTACCAGATAAGGTGGCACTCAAACTGAAGGGGATTCTTGGGGAGTTATTTTGGGGTCCCGTTACCTGGAATTGATGACCAATTTAAGTGCCAGGTCTCTGATGTTCTCTACAATTACTGCTTGGTTTTCTTGCCTTTTCTGGCCGTACTGCACATTCAAGACACAAAGCCATGGTTGTCAGCAGCAGATCCAGCAGCGCGGCCGCCCTGGGGTCTGAAAGACTTCATCTCGCTTTCCTCTGCGGCTCCAGACAAAGGCCGTCTTATGCACCATCTATTTCAGTCATTTTTATGAGTGCTGTGGAATATTTTCAAGCTATCCCTTTTAAGCATTATCTCTTGGCAGTTAAGAAAATAGATCCATTGCAAGCACTGGGGTTTCTGAAAAGGGGTTTAAAAATAGCTCAGGGCACTACACAGCTGCAGCTATCGGGAAATTGAGCCCTTTGCTTGCACTTTTGCTGGTTTCCATTTCAACCTTGCAGCTGGAAACCGGTAGCTCTTCCTCTGCTGGGAACAGATGCAAAAAGAGGAAGGAATGGGCCAGGACCCTCTCTTGACTTGGGGTCACACTTGGCATCTGTGAATGCTAAGAGGCGCTGGGGTAATGGAGAGTGGGCGTACCAAACTCTTGGGTTTGAAAAAGCCTATTCAATATTATGATATATCTTTTTATTTGGAAATGAAAAAAAAAAAAGAAGCCTATTGGTTTTGTCATGTAAATTATAGGAAGCAGATGGGATAAAATCCTCTTGGCCAATAGGGATAGGCAGAAAATGCATTGACTGATAACAATGCTTTCTGGGCAGTCTCTCTGGAGGTGGTGTTATCGTCATTCCCACCTTGCAGGTGTGAAAACTGAGAAAGGGAATGGTTGAGGGACCTGCTCCTGGTCACAGAGCCAGGGAGTCAGGGAGGTGGGGTTGCAGCACAGCCTCCAAAGCCCCCGCTCTTAGTTATTGCTCTAGATTGTCTTTTAACTGGGGGTGTGTAAGATTTTAAAGTGTCTCAAAAGAGAGCATGGATGTGTAAAAGAAGAAAAAGCTGGGACTTCCCTGGAGTCCAGTAGTTAAGACTCCGTGCTACCACTGCAGGGGTGGTGGGTTCGATCCCTGGTGGGGGAACTAAGATCCCACATGGCCCATGATGCAGCCAAAAAAAAAAAAAAAAAAGCCAAGAATTAACATGAACAAATCTCTATTCTAAGCATCAGCTCTACCATGATGCCACTCAATAAATGTTTGCTGAGTAAATGAATGACTGCATTTTAAATAGATGAACGAAGACCCTGAGCCTCTTTGAGACTCCAATTCTTCATCTGTAAAATGGATGCAATAATATCTTTCGGCAGCCTTCACAAAATTTCTGTGAAAAGGTCAAATGGGATAATGGGCTAACTGGAAGTAGATTAGTACCCTGGAAAATCGTTCAGCAGTTAACTCAACCAATAGTTACTGAGCACTTACTATGTAGCAGGCACTGTTCTAGGTGCTGGGGAAACAACAGTGCACCAAGTAAGCAAAGTCCCCGCTCATGTTCTATCAGGGAGAGATGGAAAGTAAACAGGAAATCTAGTAAGTAGGTAAAAATTCTAAAGTATGCTCCAATAATATATACATGTAGGTGATAAGAGCTATGGAACAAAGGAAAAGTAGAGACGGGTAGGGGTGATTGGGGTGAGGACAAGTTGTCATTTAAAATCAGGTGTTCAGAGTAGACCTTGCTGAAAGGTGACATTGTGTTGACATTTTAAGGTGAAGGTGTTAGCTCTGCAGACTCCCGGGTGAAGAATGTGATGGGTGGTAAAGTAGAGTTATGTCTAAGGTGTCCCAGGCCAGCGGGGCTGGTGCCCAAGAGCAAGGGAGCCAGGGGAAGGCGGCGGGAGAGGAGATTAGGGACTTGATGGGGGCGTGGGAGGGGGACACTTTAGGGCCTTGTATGGATGTGGACTTTCACTCTGAAAGAAGTGGGCGCCCCTGGAGGGTTTGACTCGGACGAGTGACATAGACGGGCTTGTTGTAAAGGCATTACTCTGGCTGCTGAATTGAGAAGGGATGTAGGTGGCAATGGTAGAAGTGGGGATATGAGACTAGCTAGCAGGCTCTTCCAGTAATCCAGAAGTGAGGTCGCAAGTGTTGCCTTCTGTACACATTCTGAAGAAAGAGCCAATGGGATGAGATGAGCTAGGTGGACACGCCAGAGTGTGTGAATAATCCAAGCGGAGAAAGGGGGTCAGGAAGGAGGCAGTGGTCACGCGTGGCAAATACTACGGACAGGTCAGTCTGGCCAGGGCAGTGACTGCCCGTGAGACCTGGCAACGTGGAGGTCGCTGGTGACCTTGACAAGGGCTGTCTCAGTGGAGTGGTGGGCATGAAAGCTGACTGGAGTGGCTTGAAGGAAGAATGGGAGGAGAGGAAAGTTAAAAAAAAATTTTTAACTTTTAACTGTGACAAAATACACAAAACATAAAATTTACCTTTTTTTTTTTTTTTTTTTTTGGCCGCACCTTGCAGCTTGCGGGATCTGAGTTCCCCAACCGGGGACGGAACCCACGCCCTTGGCAGTGAAAGTGCGGAGTCCCAAACACTGGACCGCCAGGGAAGTCCCCCAAATTTACCATCTTAACCACGTCTAAGTGTACAACTCGGGAGTGTTAAGTACATTCACGTTGTTATGCAGCCCATCTCCAGAGCTCTTTTCGTCTTGCAAAACTAAAACTTTACACCCGTTGAACAACAACTTCCCATTCTCCCCTCCCCGCAGCCCCCGGCAACCACCATTCCACTTCCTCTAAGAATTCACCACTTTAGATACCTCATACAGTATCTGCTTCATTCACTTAGCATAATCTCCTCAAGGTTCAGCCATGTTGTAGCATGAATCAAAATTTCTTTCCTTTTTAAGGGTGAATAATATTCCGTTGGATGTATACACCACGTTTTGTTTATCCATTCATTCATCAACGGACATGCGGGTTGCTTCCACTTTTTGGTTACTGTGAATAATGCTGCTATGAACATGAGTGTGCAAATATCTCTTTGAGACCCTGCTTTCAATTGTTTTGGGTATATACCCAGAAGTGGAAATGCTGAATGAGGCAGAGAAAAGTTTTGCTGCAAAGGGAAGCATAAAAAAGGGGTGGGGGGGGGTGTAGCTGACAGCAGAAGTAGGGTCATGAGAAGGTTTTGTTGTTGTTGTTGTTTTTTAATACGGGAGAAATAGCAGCATGTTTTCACTTGATGGGACTGATCCAGTAGAGAGAGAAAATTTGAAAATGAATTGCTGGAGCAGTGTTCTTGGGTAGGTGAAGGGGACTGGATCTTGTGCACAAATGCAACGGCTGGTTCCTTTGGGGCCAAAGGTGGGAAGGCAGAGTCTGTGGAAACAGGTGCAGGAGAGGCAATAGACTGGCGGCTGGAATTTGTGATCGTTTCTGGTTATGCCAATGTTCTCAGTGGACTAGAAAGCAAGACTGTCAACTGAAAGTAATACATAATAATAGCTACCAACTTTGAGAGCTGAACACTATGCTCGGAGCATTGCTTCATTATCTGTAAACTTCACAGTTAGTTAGCAAAGTAGCTATCTTTTTTTAAAATCCTCATTTCGCAGATGGAGAGAATGGAGATTCAGAGAAGTTAAGAAACTTGACAAAGTCACACAGCTAATCAGCAGAGGCACTTGTCTTCTCTCCAGGTTTGCTTGACGCTGAGGCCCATACTTTTTCTGCTACACAGCCTAAGGTGTTCTCATTCTGTAACACCTGTCCTGTCATGAAACTACAATATTGATCTTCAGGGACCCAGGGCTCCAGGTCCCCTCCTCGAAGCACTGACTTGATATTTCAACTAAGTATCTGTGTGGGATTGATTTGTTGGAGGTGGGAAGGTAATGAAAAGAGAACAAAAGAAAAGGGAACAATTCTAATAATTTTAAGGCACATCTTTTCATTCTCAATCTTGCTATTTAGAACCTGGTTGGAAACACCAGGTCGCTAAGCATCAGTGACCAATTGCTCTCGCATAATTACACTTTGAATCAACTCATCCTTATTACACTAGGAGGTAAATGTTATTATTGTCTCCATCTTATAGACAAGAAACCTGAAACCTTAAATTTCCAAGAAAACGCCTTTGGAACGTCATAGAGCTGCAATCTGAATCCAAGTCCCCAGCTTCAGAGTTTGTGTCCTTAACCTCTGTATTGTTCTGGTGGTGGGACTCCCTCCCCAGGGCCCCTGGGCCAGCATCTGCCTCTCGGCCCACAGTTTGGACAGCGGGCTGTGGTCCTTCACTCCTTCAGTCTCACTGTTCTGATGACTCAGCCAGGCTGGGGCCTTCTGTTGGGGTGGAAGGGCCTGCCGTAAGAGGACTGACCCAGGCTGAGGGGACATCTCCCAGCACAGCCAGTTTGGCATGAGGACAAGAGCTGTGATCTGGATTTACAGGGTTGCTGTGATGATTCCAGATGCACATTTATAGCTGTTGAAGGTTCTTGAAGAAGGTGCAGAAGAGAAACCTTCGGACAGCATTAAGGTGACTCATTACAACTTGAAGCGATGTCTTCTAGACAAATGATCTTGTATTTTTCACTTCCACATATCTCTTCTGCAGAAACATTGGCTCATGGCCCAGAGGTTTATATATGAGGAAGTTCATTGCAGTTATGACTACAATAGAACAAGATGGGAAATAACCTGAATGCCCCAGGATAGGCAAATGGCTAAACACACATTGTGGTACCTCCATACAATGGAATACTATGGAGCCATTGACAAAATGCCAAGCAAGGTTCTAGAAAGACCAACACGAAAAGAGTTCCAAGATGCAAGGTTAAGTGAACAGAAGAAGTCTCAAAACGGTATAATTTGATCTTATACTTATGAATGGGCTGATATATGAATTGGATTTTAAAATATATACCTACATTTACAATATATAATAATAAGTGCATGTTTTAAAACCCAATCACATATTGAAAATGTCTTCCTAACTGCATTGAACAAGGCCTGGATGGATGTGACACCTATTTGCTAACACTGGGTGCCCCTGGGGCAGGGAATGGGATTGGGGAGAGAACAACAAGGGGCAAAAGAGAACATTTATAGACTCTGTAAATATATTTCGGCCTTAAAAATGTTTTATAGGGAATTCCCTGGTCGTCCAGTGGTTAGAATTCCTCGCTTTCACTGCCAAGGGCGTGGGTTCGATCCCTGGTTGGGGAACTAAGATACTGCATGCCACGTGGCGTGGCCAAAAAAAACAAAAATAAGTTTTATGATGATGAAATATTTGTTTACTACTCATATACCCAAATAAGACTATCAAATAGTGTGAAAAAAATAAGTAACGACTCCTAATGGTGAAATTTCAGGCACCGGTAAATAGATTGGTCCATATTCACTGGGACCCAGGATCCCTGGGTTCTGTTGGTTCTATTGCTGCCTCTGACACTAGCCGTGTGATTTTGGACAAATCACCTTCTCTCCCTGGGCCCTAGTTTCCTCTTGTAATGAGGCGGCTGAGCTACAGTACCAGTTGATAAGCATTTTTATTATTAACTTCCAAGCATCGGGCCTCTCTTTGCAAATGCATTTTTGTATGTAGAAGACCAAAATATGAGACAACCCAACAAGAAAGTGTGTCAACAACCCAACCATTTGTGCCCCAGACCCATTATCAGGGCTGACATTTTCTGACTCTAGTTGAAGGCAAGGAACCAAATCTACCCGCCAGAGCTGTACTGCCTCTCAAGTGAGTGGAAAATAACTGGGAGATCTGAAGTGACCGAGAGCTCACGTGTAACAGGTTGCACTAGCAAAATGTTTCCCTGAGCATTAAGCCCACAGCCTGGCAGCTGTCTGATAGCTCAGGGAAACACTTGGGCTCCAGGGAGACCATTGCTGTTTCTAGAGAGTTCTGTAAGGACCCCAGGTCTTTGGAAGAACCATACATGGGTGTTTTTCAGGGGAATCAAGTCCCAGGTTTTTGTGCCCAGATCCTCCAGCCCCAGCTTCAGCCCCTGACCCAGAGCTATGGCTCTGGGATGGCAGCAGGAAGACAAGGCCACTGGAGAAAAGGTGGCGGCAAGAGGAGAGGTCAGGTGCAACACACACCGCATTGTGAAACATGAGGAAGGCTGATCGGTGTCCCTCCCCGGCTCTGAAAGGCGCCATCTCGACTTCTGTGGACTTGACTGCAGCCTCCTCTGGCTGGAACTGGCGTGATAAGGATCGTTTTGTCTCCTTTAGGAGCAGGGTTGGATACCCCACAGTCCTCTGCATCATTAGAGCCCAGGGACTGTGCTGTCCATGTCCTGAGTTATAACGAGCAGCTCATCACTCAGAATGAAGCCTGGGCCTTGTGCTCATGGGATTCTATTCACATTTGGCCCAGACTGACCCAAAACTCAGAGGAGGTGCGGATAGAGGGACTGGAGTCTGTCCTGGAGGAGGGAAAGACAGATGTGCAGGGCCATTCAGTAGGATTCCTTCCTGGCCCAAGTCTTCTCCATGGGCAGAAGCCAGAGTTTCACACCTCCCTGACTTTTGCTGCCCATTTGTGGGATGGAGAGCTAGGGACCTGGGTGAATGACCAGTTAGAGTCCAAGTCCCCACTCCCACCAGGGCACACCAGTCTGGGGGTGAGGAGACCTGGGTTCATGTCCCAGTTGGGTCACTTTCTCATTGCAAGGCTAGTCACATGACTTCCCCGGTTCTCAGTTTCATTTTCTTATGGGGTATTGGATTAGCTACTTTTCAAGGTCTCTGCCAGGCCTACCAGTGACTCTAGATCTAGACTGTAAGAGCCTTGACAGGGCTCTGCTTCCTTAGTAAGACAAAGGGAGTGAGCCACAATGCTGAAGCGTGTGGATCCTGGGATCAGACTTCCCGAGTTTAAATCCTGACTCTCCTTTCCACACTGTGACTCTGGCAGCAAGGTTTTCAATCTCTCTGAGCCTCAGTTTCCACACTGGCAAAGTGAAGGTAAGAATTGTGTTTACTCCATATCATGAGAAATGCAAGCGAGAATCCCCATGGAGCTCAGGACCCAACTCAGTAAATGTTCAATAATCCTTAGCTTATTATTTTGAATTTCTCTAGTCTATTATGTTGCCAAGATCATAGCAGATATTAGCTAAAATTGTTGCTAGATGAAAACATCACACCTTACCTACCAGAAATTCAATTATACCACAGGCCAAATCATGTACCCCGTAAAGTTCATTCATTCATTTGTTACGGATCAATCAATATTCTTTGAATGTCTTAGGTGTGGCATCCCAGACTGAGGATGCAAAGACATCAAGATCTTCCTCTAGAATTTACTCTGATACAATCTTACCATAGAACACACTTTACTGAGTAAGAAATATTTGTTGAGCATTTACGGAATTCAGAGAACTGTCCTGGTGTCGTTGGGGACTCAATACGATGGCCCATTTCCCGCCCACAAGTTTAGAATTTTAAAGGGAAGGAAAAGCACATACTTGTGAAGCAACTTAAAGTAAATTTCAAGTCCTCCTCCTATGATCCCCAGTGGTGACCAATTTGCATATTTGTGATAAGCGCTGAGCATTTGTGTGCCAGGGACAGGATCTACAGCATTCCATGCAGGAACCCACTCGGCCTCATGAGGCAGTCACTAGTGTTAAACCCATTTCACAGATAAAGGAACTAGTCTCACGGAGACTAAATAACTTCTCAAGGGTCACAGAGCTGGCAAGAGGCAGAGGTCTGTCCTCTCTCATCATACCCTACTGTATCCATTTGCTGGGGCTGCCTTTACAAAGTACTACAGATGGGTCACTTAAACAACAGATATTTGTTGTCTCACGGTTCTGGAGGCCGGAAGTCCAAGATCAAGGTGTCAGTGGGGCTGGTTTCTCTGGCAGGCTGAGAGGAAAAATCTGTTCCGTGCTGGAGAGGAAAGTCCCAGTGGTGCCAGCCACTCTCCCCACTGGGATGGACCAGCTGGCATGACAGGAGGGCAGGTAGAGAAGGCGACAGGTCACCTTCTGTGTATCAAAGTGTAACTGCAACAAGAATGAGAAAACAATGGCTACTGATTGATGAATTACTGTACTCCAGGCACTGAGTAAGGTAATTTGCTCGTATCATCTATTTATTCTGTACAGCAACCCTAACAGATAGATATTACCTTTTCATTTCCTAGATGAAAAAACCTAGATTCATAGAGATTAGGTTCTTGTTCAAAAAAACTGACCCCAAGGCTTAACCAACATGGTGTCTGGCATTTAACAATTATGAAACATGAGTAAATATTATTTTACTACATGGCCTCCTTTCCCATGGAGCTTTTGGGTTAGGATAACACCCTTTTCCCCTTCCCTCTATTCTGGTTGATTTGGATCCCTGCCTGGGCCTGATTAGTTCATACCCTGGGGCTGTGGATGAAGCTGGTGAGTTACAAAGACAGTAGCCACAGGCTATGTGCCTTTGGAACAAAGCTGGGCAGGGCCACGGAAGAGGAAACCTGCCCACAAGGGCCCACCCTGTGCAGTTTTCTCTGAGCTGTGGGACCTTTACACACTGGGCTCCCTGTGCAGGACTGAAGTGAGCCCAAGGTTTTATTCTGGAGGTCGCTCTTGAGGTTGCTGAAGAAAACACCATTGTTTTAATTGTTCCAGAAAGTGGGCTGGGACAGACTTTCCCAGGGGCTGAGTCCTTGGTCAGAGACAGAGCAGAGGCTGGGGAGCAGTAGAAGCAGGGCCGGGGCTGGAGGGACCCAAGCCAGGGCCTTCTGGCTGCCTCTTGGGCTCTCCAAATGTTTTCCTGATTATAAAAGTAATTTTATCAATTATTGTTTTCTAAAACCTACAAAAGTATATAAAATAAAAAGCGACAGTTCTCCTCACAATCCTAGCCATAGGTTTCCACAATTATTCTGTTCAGAAATCAAAATTATATACACATATAGTCAATAAAAAGGATCGTATCATTCTTCATCTGCTTTTGCCACTTAATGATATGGGCACATCATGTTCTGTCTATACAGAATGCAGTTCTATTTAATGGCTGTACAGAGTTTGATTGTTTCACTGTGTGGAAAAAGCACGATTTATTTAACTGGAATTTACAGACTTTTATATTGTTTCCTATTTGTGACTCTCACAATATTGAAATAAAAATTCTTGTATATAAGTCTTTGTCTTCTTGACCAGTTATTCCTTTAGGATTAAGTCTTAAAAGTGGAGTTGCTGTGTATTGGGAAAAATGAAAACTCTAATTTTAAAAGATACATGGACCCCAATGTTCATAGCAGCACTATTTATAATAGCCAAGACATGGAAGCAACCTAAATGTCCATCAACAGATGAACAGATAAAGAAGATCTGGTGCAAATGCCATTTGCAGCAACATGGATGAACCTAGAGATTATCAAACTAAGTGAAGTAAGCCAGAGAAAGACAAATATCAAATGATATCACTTACATGTGGAATCTAAAAAAATGACACAAATGAATTTATTTAAAAAACAGAAACAGACTCACAGACATAGAAAACAAACTTATGGTTACCAAAGGGGAAAGGAAGGGGGAGGGATAAATTAGGAGTTTGGGATTAACAGATACACACTACTGTATAAAAATAGATAAACAACAAAGACCTACTGTATAGCACAGGGAACTATATTCAGTATCTTGTAATAACCTATAATGAAAAAGAATCTGAAAAAGAATACACATATATCTGAATCACTTTGCTGTATACCTGAAACTGACACAATATTGTAAAGCAACTATACTTCAACTTTAAAAACGTGGAGTTGCTGGGTCAAAGGATAAACGTATTTAAAATAAAAAATCTGATGTGTATGTGTGTATTTCCAGGTTGACCTCTGTAAGTGTTAGATATGGTAACATACCCACCAACACTATTTGAGACGACCTGCTTCCCCTCCTCTGCCTACTAAGCACTGTACATTGTACATTTATGTCTTATTTTAAATTACATTTAAAAAAATCATGAATGAGGTTGACCATATTTTCTTTCTTTCTTTCTTTGGCTATCTGTACTTTTCTGTAGTTGCTGGTGATATTGTTTGTCTCCTGGGGTGTACTCACAGGATCTTGAGGAAATTATAACCTTTGCTTGTATTACCAAGACAGAGATCTTCACATTGTTGGCTTTCAACTGTCTGGGGAAAAGGGACCAGTGACCATAAGACTCAGAGGTCAGTTGTAATCATTCCTTCATTAATTCAGGGCAATTCATTTATTTATTCACTTGGAATTTATTCACTCTTTCATTCACTTGGAAATTATTTCTGTAGTAATCCATTGCTCTCGTTTACTCATTAATCATTTTTTCAAGTAGTTATTGAGCGTCTGCTGCCTATGAAATAGCAGATCCCCTGGGGAACTCAGGGAAATCTGCTGTGGTGACTATTCTTCCTGCCTAATGTGGACATCAGTCCTGTAAATGGTGCCCCAGGAATTCTGAGCCAGCAGGGTGGAAAGAATGGTGGGAGAGTCTGTGATCTGGGAAGTTCTCCCAGAGGCGGCATTAAAGGATCAGCAGGTTGGGTATGGAAAGATGCACAAAGGGTCCCAGTAGGGAAGCAGAGTGAGGGAAGGGAGAACTTCACAGGAGGAGAAAATGGTACAAAGACAAAGGCGGTAGCGTGAGGCTGGCATGAGGGTGGCTGGAGCAAAGGTGCTTCTAAAAGGCGATCAGAGGGAGGTAATATGGGATTGGGATAGTGGTATGTGTCTGCTCTGCTAATGCATGTGGACTTTGCTCTGTAACCACCAGGGAGCTAGGGTAGGGCAGAGCTGTGCTTTAGGAAGATGATTCTGGCAGCAGCGTGGAGGACATGTTGGAGGGGAAGAGACAGAGGCAGTGAAGGCTGTTGACAAAATAGCAAAGGTGAGAGATGGAGAGCCTGAGTTGTTGAGGAGAGGACTGGGCTGGGAGTCGGAAGAGGTGGGCTCCTCTTCTCACTCTGCCATTAGCTTGTCTATAAAGGGAGCTGCTTTCAGAAGGATCGGAAGACCATCTCTCAAACAGCATGAACCCAGCTTTGCATCACTCCACGAATCCCCAGCTCTTTGTAGAACATCCGCTGGTCTCAAGGTTCTCCTCCAGGTGTGGGGCAAATAATGAGAAGGCATGATCACCGGTAGTGAGGGAGGCAGCAGGGATTATGGCAACACCGCACACGAAGTCTTGCTGGAGGAGAAGCAATGAGCTATTGAGATATTCTCTTTTTTTCTCCTTCATTCTTTTTGACAGCTGCCAAGCAATTCCGTCCTATGAGTGCTCTGTAATTTATTTACCTATTTCCTGATGAATTTCCTGAACATTTGCAAATTTTTGTTATAAACACTGTTGCCATGGAACTCTTGGTGCACTGGATCTTGAGCACAGGTAAGAGCACTTCTGCAGGGCAGGTTCTTGGTGGTGGAAGAGTGTACTTCAGATTGTGAGAGCTTTTACTGAATTGCCCTCCCCAAGGGTCCCTTTATTATTCCAACGACTAAAGTGAGTTGCAGAGAAGTTGTGTCACTTGCCCCTGAACCATATCAATGCTAAGATTTTGCCAGAATTTGAGTCTAGGCGGGTCAGTCTTCAAACCTCTGTTCTCTCCATTATGCTATAAATTCCTGAAGATCTTTCCATTGTGACCCTCTGATGTTTATTTTTTGCTCCCTACCCCAGAGCAACCAGCAAGAAAAAACCTTACAATGAAAGGTACCTGTTTGGGAGACAGAAAAGAAGTGGGTCGGGGGTGGGAGGGCTGGAGTTCCACTCTAGGGTTGGCACGGGGAGGGGGACATGGCAACTCCCCAAGACAAAAGCTGGGGCGGTAGCTTAAATACGATGAAGAAAGGCTGAGTTTCTGAGGTGTGAGCACAGCAGCTCAGCCTAAGAGGAAGCCCTGGAGGCTTCCTGGGAGAACAACTGGAAAGTGCCCAGATGGCCTGCACCTTCATCTGGAAAAATCTTTGATAAGGCGTTCTCAGCTCCGCATCCTTCCTATTAGCTGAATTACCTGGGGTCCTTCTGACATCTCTGCCCAAAGGGGTGGTGGTGAGGAAATGGAGCTCTGGTGTCAACAGCATTTTTCTTGAGTCCCATGGGACTCCGTTATACTTCCTGGCTTCTCTCCCTTTCTGCTCGCCCCCTCCTCCCGCCCAGGCTTCCACGCACCGACGTCATGGAGACTTGAAGTGACAATGCACGAAGTTGGGGGCTTCCCACAGTGAAATTCAGCCTCCATATGCTGTGCAGTGTCGGATGGGGGGTTGAAGTCAGACAGCCAGGGCTCAAATCCTGGACCTTCGTCTTTGGAACCTAAGGCAAGAGACTCAACCTCTCATCATCCAGAAAACAAAGATACCAATAAACCTGGTCACAGGATTGCTGTGCAGGTTAGGGGAAATCATCATTGTGTTGCATTTTCCAGATTCCCCAGTTTGCTGCGGTGATGGCTTCTGACATTTGGCACGGAGGTGAGTGAGGATAAAAATAATGACAGCACTGGAGGGATGCTGACCACATGCTAGGCAGAGTCCTAAGTCTTCACATGGCTTGTATTAGCTATCTATTGCTCTGTAACAAATTCCCCCCAAACTTAATAAACGTTAAACATTATTTTATTTTACTCACACGGTTTTATGTGGATCAGGTGTCTGGGAGCAGCTTAGCTGGGTGGTTCTGGCTCAGGGTCTCTTGTGAGGTTGAAGCCAGGATGTCAGCTGGGGCCGGATGATCATCTGAGGGCTTGACTGGGGCTGGGGGATCATCTGAGGGCTTGACTGGGACAGGAGGATCTGTTTCTAAGATGGCTCCCTCACATCTCTGACTTGTTTGTGCTGGTTGTTGAAAGGAGGCCTCTGTTCCTTGCCATGTAGACCTCTCCAGAGTTCTGCTTACGTGTCCTTATGCCATGACAGCTGGCTTCCCCTAGAGCGAGTGCTTCAAGAGAGCTGGAAGCTGCAATGTCTTTTATGACCTAGTGTTGGATATCACACTCTGTCATTTCTGCAGGATCCTGTTGGTTACACAAGTCAGCCCCATCCAGTGTTGGAGGAGACTAGATAAGGACATGGATACCAGGAGGCGAGGATCACTGAGGTCATCTTGGAGGCTGGCCATGCATGCATTAACTCACTTAACCCCTGAAACATGCTCAGGGAGGCTTAGTTAATTAGAAGAGACAGGTGAAGAAGGAGGTGCTACGTGGAGGAGACCCAGATTTCAGAGGTCCTAGAGGCAGTGCTCCACGCCAGCACTGGCAGCATGGTGCCTTCCTGTCTAATGGCAGCAATGTCGCCAGTGGAGAAGCCCAGTCAGGGGTGGTTCATGAATTGTTCCTGGCTCTGTCGCTTCCAAGCCAGACTCTTCGGCCCTGCTGGAGATTCTGTGAGCGACCAAATATAATATGCTTGACTGCTGAACTAGTTGGAGAGCGTTCTACTACCTGCAATGACTGTTGCAAACAGTTCCAAGGGCAGGGGCCGTATCTTTCTTGCAGGCTGACTATAATGAGTACGAGGGAGACATCAGGGTAATGGGATGACGCCAGTGCCACACCATCTGAGGCTTTACTGGCAAAAACATAGCACCTAGAATGAAGGAGATGAGAGTGTATTTCTATTCTGTACTGATCAGAAGACGGTAGGAATATTACGTCTAGAGGCTAGTTTTTTAAAGAGGGAGAGTGACAAAATTAAACATGCCCAGAGGAGAGAGGTCAAGATGGTAGGGGAAAGTAAAGCATATTCCCTGAGGTGTAGGGGATGTTTTCCCTGGAGAGGAGAAGACACTGAGGGGGCCATGGAAGCTGTTTCCACATATGTGAAGAATTCTCTTGTAGTGTCATAGTACAGATGGTTGGACAGACTCAGGTTCAAATCCTGGTCACTTCCTCTATGTGACCCTGGGCAAGGGCTCTAGCTTCTCTGAGTCATTTATGATAACACTCGGCATATAGGAAATGCTTAATAAGCACAGGTCCCCTGTCTCTTTACCCTCAGCACCAATGAGGGTATAAGAGGCAGATCTGCATTTGGTCTGAATACGTAATACAGGCAGTGAGTGCCTTGTCCTTGGAGGACTCCAAGCACAGGCTGGATGACACCCTGGACTGTCTATCCTCATCAAGCCCTTCTGGAAGGCTGTGCTCCAAGCAAAGCATGTTATATGCATTTTCTCACTTATTCCTTTTCGCAATCTTATGAATTAGGCATCATTACGTCCATTTTACTGATGGGGAAACTGAGGTTTGTTGAGATTAAATAGCTTGCCACGTGGCAATGTCAGAACTTGAACCCAGCTTTCTCTGACTCCACAGCCTGTGCGTGGTACCACTGTAAGTCTGCTGAAGGTGGAAGAGGGAAGGCAGGGAGGTAAGAGTGGGGGAGGGCAAACATAGGAGGTACTGGCACAGATGCCCTCAAAGACTCTAATTCAGAGCTTCAAGACACTTTGGTTTCCTCCTGGCTGTGAAACAAAGTTTGTGGCTCAGGCCAGACTCCCAACTCCCTGCAGAATGTCTGGCACACAGCTTCAACTTCTTGCTTCTGCATGCCTGGGAGGAAAGAGGCAGTGCAGGGGCCGAATGCTCCCTGAATGCCACGGCAGGCCCTCACAGTGGGGCCCCAGCAGCCAGCATTGTGCAAGCAGGAGAAGCGGGTCCTGGAATCCTTTCTTTTCCGGAGAATTTATGTGCAGGACAAAAGGAGCCATTATCTCCAGGGCTGCCGCGGCTGCTGCCCAGGCCTGTGGCCCAGGTGTCACGTGCTGTCCCCATCTCTCAGCCTGCTTTCTCCCTTTGTCTGCGGGAACACAGAGGCTTGGTCTCTGCTCTCTTCTCTGACACTGCCCCAGCCCCCTTCAGGCTTTGGACCCTGGCCACTGCTTTTCTGAAATGAACTTGAATCCTCGGTAGACTTGGAGACACTACAGTCAGCTCTGAGGGTGAAGGACCGGGTTTGGCTTTGGGATGCTGCTGCCTCTGGCTCCTCACTCTAGCACGTGCCCAAACCCGGACCCCAGCCCTGTCAGGCGTGCCCTGGCACTCTGCATAGTTTTCACCAGGCTCCTTCCTCTGTGCTCCTGTAGCACCTGGAGAGTTGACTCACTTCAGCTGTTAATGCCATGGGTGATGCAGTATGCTGGTTGCAAAAGGGGTCTCTTGGGTCAACTCCCAGCCCTGCCGCTTACCAGCTGTGTTACCCTCCCCGGGCCTCAGCTCACTTGCCTATGAAATGGGGATGACTGGGCTGCTGTCAGGATGATGTGACTTTACTGTGGTCAGTAAAGCCCCTGGCACTGGTGAGCACTTAGTAGACATGGCTGTTACCATCATGCAACAAAACATGGATCCAATGCCCTCTGCGTATCGGTATCTAGGCTTGGCTGGGGAGACACAAAGGACAACAAGAGAGATGCAGCCGTGCTGCTCAGGGAAACATGCAAAACAGGAACCTGGGAGACTTCGCAGCCCCTGGAATACAGGTGGTGGGAGAATGAAATAATGCCATTTGCTGCAACATGGATGGACCTAGAGATTATCATACTAAATGTAGTTAAGTCAGACAGAGAAAGACAAATATCATATATCACTCGTATGTGAAATCTAAAAAAATGACACAGATGAACTTATTTACAAAACAGAAATAGACTCACAGACATAGAAAACAAACTTACGGTTACCAAACGGGAAAGCAGGGGGGAGGGATAAATTAGGGATTCAGGATTAACAGATAAACATAACTATATATAAAATAAACAACAAGGTCCTACTGTATAGCACAAGGAACTATATTCAGTATATTGTAACAACCTAAAATGGAAAAGAATCTGTAAAAAGAATATATATATATACACATATAACTGAATCACTTTGCTGTATACCTAAAACACCGAAACTCAACTATACTTCTATAATATAATTCACAGACTAAAAACAAGCAAACCAAGAACAGAAACTTTCTATTAAGGCCACACCCATCTCTACCCCATGTCTCAGCTTCCTTTTCTAGAAAATTTCCTCCAAAGACTAGCCTATCCCCAAACTCTACTGCCTCTCCTCCCATGTTCTCCTTGGTCCTCTCCCATCTCCTTTCATCCCCACTAAACTAACATGGTCAAGGTCCCCATGATCTCCATTTTGCCCAAACCACTGGAAAATTTTCACTCCCATTTTACTAAAGCTTGGCTTGTGATTTGACCACCTGATCACTTCCTCATTGTACTAGTTTTCTATGACTACTGTAGCAAATCGCCACAAATTTAGTGGCTGAAAACAAAACAGCTCTGTAGGTTACAAGTTGCTGGGCGGGTCTCACTAGGCTAAAATGTAGGTAGGGCTGTGTACCTGTCTGAAAGCTTTAAGGCAGAATCCACTTCCTTGCCTTTTCCAGACTCTAGAGGCTTCTAGAGGCTGCTCACATTCCTTGGTTTGTGGCCCCCTTCCTCCATCTGCAAAACCAGCAACACTGAATTTCACCAACCATTCTTCTGTAGCCACAGCTCCCTCTGACCTCAGTCAGGAAGGGTCCTCTGCTTTTAAGACCCACCTGGATAATACAGCATAATTTCCCCATTAAGGGACTAACCTTCATCACCTCTGTGATGTCTCTTTGCCAGGTTAGGTACCATATTCACAGGGTCCAGGGATTAGGATGTGGATATCTGTCCAGGGCCATTATCCTACCTACTACACTGATTCTTAGAAATTATCTTCACTTAGCTTCTAGAACTTTACTCTTTCCTTGTTTCTCCCCTACGGAAGTGGTTTCAGCCTCCTTTACTGGATCTTCCTTCTCATCTCAACTTTTTTTTTTTTTTTTTTTTGCGGTACGCGGGCCTCTCACTGCTGTGGCCTCTCCCGTTGCGGAGCACAGGCTCCAGACGCGCAGGCTCAGCGGCCATGGCTCACGGGCCCAGCCGCTCCGCGGCATGCGGGATCTTCCTGGACCAGGGCACGAACCCTTGTCCCCTGCAAAGGCAGGCGGACTCCCAACCACTGCACCACCAGGGAAGCCCTCATCTCAACTTTTAAATGTCCAAGGAGCCCAGGGCTCAGTCCTCAGACCTCTGTACTCACTTTCCAGTAATCCCAGTCAGGCTACTTGCCCTCCATATGTCCTTGGCCTCTTGTCTCCAATCCCAATCTCTCTCCTGAGTTCCAGATTCGAAGACCATCAAGACACCTGATTGACATCTCCTTTCCTGGCTCACAGATGCCTCAAACCTAATATATCCCAAACTGAACTCCGAATTCTACTTAAGTATCTTCTCCCTCCTTAGCTTCCTCACCTTAAGAAAAGGCATCACCATTTAGCTCAGGTCTAAAGCCAGGAGCCATTCTTGAGAAAGTACACTTTCTTGCACTCCACTTCCTAGGTAACAGCAAGTCCTGTTGACTATTCCTTCAAAATAAGGCTGGAGGCCACCCATCCATCATCAGTGTCACCATCAGCACACCGGTCCAAGCCACCTCTTCTCACCTGGATTACTGCAACAACCTTCTAAGAACCCTGCTTCCACCTGTGCCCCCCTCCCTGCCACCCTCACCACCTATTCCCCACACAGCATCCAGGGTGAAACTCGTAAAATGGAATCAGCATCCCTTTTCCTTGCTTGAATCCTCCAGTGGCAACAGCTTACCATCCCTTCAAATAAAATGCAACATCTCTGGCATCACCTCCTAGTTTGTACGACATCTGACCCCTGACATCAGTCCAATCTCTTCTCACACCCATGATCCCCTCATTTTCTGCATCCCAACCTCTTCACACACCATCATGTGTGCTATTGATGCACAGTCTTCATGTAGCTGTTCCTTTGTTTGGAAGGTTCTTCTCCCAGATACCCATGTAGCTGTTCCCTCATTGCATTCAGGCCTCTCTGCTCAAACATCATCTCCTGTGAGAGGCCTTTCCTGCCTTAATTTCTTTGTATCATATGTTTACTCTCTCTCTTCCCCACTAGAATATAACCTCCACGAAGACAGGCACTCCACTCTCTTGTTCAATTCTGTACCTGCAGCACCTAAAGCAGAACCAGACATAATAGCCGGCACCCAATATACGTTTGTTACCTGAGTGAATGAATGAATGAAAAGGGAGACTTCCCTTGGGGAGGAGTAAGTCAGCCTGGGTGGGGAAGGCTCCTTGTAAAGAACATGCAGGAGTCAGAGACGGAGGCAAGGCTTCTGAGGGAGGTCGTGTTCACGGCAACAGAGGCGGGCCAGAGGCTTTTCTTGGGGGAAGGCCAGAGGAGGCAGGCGAGCTGATGGAGTTGGTGGGGGGGGACCCCCAGGGGAAGCAGAAAGTCGGTGCCCAGGCTGGCATCCAGCTCAGACACTGGGACTCCTTTCCCTTCCACCTCATCGCCCTGGCCTTGGCAAACCCAGCAGATGGGCTCCCGGCAGGGACCTGCGTATCAGCTGGCACAGGCTCTGCTCGTGCAGGACAACTGTCCAGGCTTCTGCTCTCCAGCCAACACAGGCGTCCAGAATCACGGAATCCTGGATAGTAAAGCTCAGAGGAACCCCACCAGCTAGAGGGCAGCCCTGCAGCCGGGCTGTAGGTGAGCATGCAATAATTATGCAGCCTAGAGCGGTAATAAGAACAGTGAAATCAGAGTGGCCAGCCGGCCTCTCACTGCGTGCCAGGAGCATCACTTAGCTTACCCCACCTCATCCTACAACAGCAACTCTGCGAGGAAGGAGCTATTTATCCTCATTTTAAAAACGGGACCTGCAGGCCAGAGAGGTGGAGGGGCTTATCCAAAGTCACACGGTCCAGAAGTGCTGGAACTGGGACTCGGTGCCCCTGCTCCTCCTGTTCTTCCTTCGTGCCCAGCACGCGAATTCCTAAGGGGTAATCAGGCACGGGGCCCCACCTGCACCCTCTTCTCAGGCTGCTTATCAGAGAAACCGTTTTTTGCTCATGCAGTGTGTTCCACTTCGTGTCTTGTCCTTTGTGTGTTGTTGATTCCGGGCCATTTTGGAATCATATTTTGGTTGCTATTTTGGTAATGAATACACGTCATTAATTCTTTTGACAAACGTCCCCGGTGACCCGGCTCTGTGCCAGGTGGGCAGCGATGAATAACAACTCCAATGCTTACTGAGAAGCGTTTCCTCTGTGCCCGGCTCTGTTCTATGCGCTCTGCATGTGCATACCCTCTCAGTTCTCACAACGACCCTCTGGGGTAGAAAATGTCCTTGTCCCCATTTTTCAGATGAGGAGACTGAGACGCACCAGGTTAGTGAGTGACAGGGCTGAAACAGAAACCAAACCCACCCGACTCCATCAAGCGATAAGGTCTGAGAAAGAGAAGAACGGACACAGGGCTGTAGGGGTGAAGAGGAGGGAGTAACACGTGAGTTCGCACGTGAGTGGAAAATGAAGGATGGGAGGGATTCCACCAGGTAGAAGAGACAAGGGCATTAAAGAGAGGGACGAAAGTCCAGACAAACGCACGCAGGCCTGAAAGTACCGAGTGGCTCCATATACACGATGGTTTGTAGGCTTGGAGGTAAGAAAAAAGTCTTGCTTACCTTTTTGTTTATCCACTTGGCAATAAATATTTGTTGAATCTTTAAAAATTAAAGATTTCCTCTAGCTTGCCTCCTAGCTTTTACGAAAGAAAGACGGAAAAAAGAAAAGCTTGCTTGCGGGGCTCCAGCTCCGAGCCACGCCCTTCCACGTGTGCACGTCAATCAAACCTCAGGACACGTCTGCGTGGTGAGCAGCGTCACCGCTTTTCAGTCGCGAGACTGAGCGCAACCCGGAAGTGCAGCGTTACGCATCCCACTCCCTTCTGAACCCGTTACCTCCCCCCTTTACCACAGTAAGGCCTCTGGAGGTGCTTCCACCTCTTGAGGTGACAACTGTGAAGCCAGCGGAGGGGTGTCCTGTGACATCCCTGCCTCTTCCTTCTGAGCACTTCCTCTTGCCCCCTTCCCATGACCCACCAAGACCCTGATCTCCTGGTGAAACCGCACAACTCCTCTCAGGACTTAATGAGGCTCGGATTCTTTAAGTCTCCGCACAGACGGAATTCAGCAAGAGGCAAAGTGATAGGTAAGAAGTAGATTTATTAATATAGGACACTTGTGAAGGAAATAATAACTGGACAGGCTAGAGTGCTCTGCCCTGAGAACTAAGTGGGCTACGTTTTTATAATCAAAGGAAAAGTGCGGAGGGGGAGAAGAGCACCTTCTTCCTCTTCCTCTGTAGAGATGTTGCAGGAAAACGGGGTGCGAGAGGCCGGTCACGTCCCAGGTCTCGGGTGAGTTTCTGGGATGGGCCGCCGAGTGAGGAGAGCATTCAGGGGCGAGCCGTGGTACAGTGGAAGCAGGTTGACTGAGAGAGATACACATCCCATAGGCTGAATGTGGTTCGTCTCAGAAGACAAGAGCGGCCCTGAAATATGACGTGGTCTGTTTTTATGGGCTGGGTAATTTCATAGGCTAATGAGTGGGAGGATTATTCGAACTATGTTGGAGAAGGGGTGAAGATGTCTGGGAACTGGGCCACCACCCACTTTTTGGCCTTTTATGGTCAGCCTCCGAACTGTCGTGGCGCCTGTGGGTGTGTCATTTTGCATATGCTAGTGCATAACGGTGAGTGTATAATGAGGCTCAAGGTCTACTGGAAATCGAATCTTCTGCCATCTTGGGCCTAATCGGTTCTAACCAGTTTTTGTCATATCCAGTTTTACTCAACGGCTATGTTATTCTTTAAGGGTTGTGACCTACCCACTTCCTTCCTGTCTCACTGGGACCTAATAGTCCCCTTGCTTTCAGAGCCGTGTGAGTGATAGGACTTTAAAGGGAATAAGCATTTTTTTTTAAGAAGATGTTGGGGGTAGGAGTTTATTAATTAATTAATTAATTTTGGCTGTGTTGGGTCTTCGTTTCTGTGCAAGGGCTTTCTCTAGTTGTGGCAAGCGGCGGCCACTCTTCATCGCGGTGCGCGGGCCTCTCACTATGGCGGCCTCTCGTTGCAGAGCACAAGCTCCATCCACGCAGGCTCAGTAGTTGTGGCTCATGGGCCTAGCTGCTCCGCAGCATGTGGGATCCTCCCAGACCAGGGCTCGAACCCGTGTCCCCTGCATTAGCAGGCAGATTCTCAACCACTGCGCCACCAGGGAAGCCCATGGTTTTTTTTTTAAACTAAAAATTGACTTTATTATTTTTTTCTATTACAAAATGCTCGATTTCATTGTTGAAAAAATTAGAAGATTCCTAAAAGCCTCTTTACCACTATGTGACTGGGGGCAAGCCTCATTGGCAATGAGCCTCAGTTTCTAGAAAGTGTCAAAGTGGATCAAAAATATGTATCTGGAGTGCACAGAGTTTGTATCCACAGATCTTATTGCAGCATTGTCTATGCTCTTGAGAAATTAGAAACTAATTGCATGTCCATCAATAAGGGATTGGTTAAATAAATTTGGTATATCCAAACAAGGTCCATTAAAAAGTATGATGTCACTCTATCAAATATTTGTTGAGTTAGAAACGTCTTGGCTTACCATGGAGTGAATAAAAGCAGCATTATAGTGGATGTAATAGATATTTTCTCCTTGCTTCTCCTATCTACTCTCTGCCAGTCTCCACCCTGCTTTGTGCCCTGGAGTATTGGCCTGTCTGGACTGCTGTCAGTGGGCTTCCATGCCTTCTAACTCTGGCTGGGTTGGCCGGTGGGAGCCACCGACAGTTGGAGGCTGGTGGGGAGTGAGGTCAGAGTATTTATTCCTCTTGCTCCATCTCTGTTGGTTTTCCAGAGCTGACTGTCTCTCCTGACAGGTACAGTTCCTAACTGGCAACCCTCTCCATACAGCTCTCGTTTGCAGTAACCACTCCCTTCCCTTGGCCTTCAGACCTAGGGGTGACAGTGGCTCTCCCCTGTTCTTGTCCCTGATGTACTGCACTATTCCTTGCTGGTGTTCCTAACCTGTGTCCCTTTATTAAATTCTCTTCAATTACTCACATGAATGTTCCATCTATTTCTACCAAGAGCCTAACTAACACAATAATACAATCCCATGTAGGTAAAATTATATCCACCTCTAATCCAATAAGGGAGATTTGAAAGGAAGACTTCCATGAAAACATTGTTGTCTTAATGTGGTGAGATCTGGGTGGGACTTTTTTCTTCTTTATGCTTTTCTGAAATTTTTAAACTTTTCAACAATGGGCAGGCATTATCTTTGATTCCAATAAAACAAATGAGCTAATAAAACAGTTGTCATAAAGGTCAGATAAGAGCAGAACCTGAAAAGCGCTTTGTGTGTTGGGAGCTGCTGCTCAGTCTTAAAGTCCCTGTGAGTGTGATGATGTACAAAGATATCTAAGAGATTTGCATTGAGACCCAATTTCCTCCAGATAGAGATAGATTTCCCTCTAGAGAGGGGCTAGAATATAAATGGACCAGGCCAGCATCCCTGGATTTTTTATTTTGGAGCATCTCAGCAAAACAGTCAAGTTCAGAGCAGCTGTCCTCTGCCTCCTCCTGCCCTCAGGTCAGTGACCACCAGACTTTCCCTGGCCCCCACTGCGTGCAAGGGCAGAGAGAGCCAGATGAAGCCCAGGGCAATAAACTGCAGCAAAACTGCCCCTCTGGTCTCCTGGGTCGGCTTGTCTCTGCCCAAATGAAAGAGAGGACTTCCAAAGGAATGCCTCCTTTTTTCATAGAACTTGGTAATGAATTAATCATTGTTCATCTGGGCTGTGTGATCCTTGATCCTAGTAATGGTGCTAAGACATAAATCACAGCTCTTTGCAGGTGGGGTTGAGGGAGGGGCCCCAGGATAGCTGTGAAGAGCTGTTCTTCCAACACAGGAAAAAAAATCCTTGTTTTCAAGCGGCTGGGAGGGCATTCTGGGCTATTTATAATCTGCTGCCGAGTTAAGGCATTTTTGCAGCTGGGCCTGGGAGATAATCAGCACAGTTTTCTTCTCAAGCCAGGTCTGCAAAACAGACCCGTCTCCTTCGGTAGCCCACCCACCCCATCTGCCCTGGGCCCCCCCAGCCCGGCCTCCCTTTCTCAGCTTCAGTTTCCAAGAAAGCAAGGAGTGCATTTAAACGCAGAAAGGCCAAAATACCTCAGCTCAGAGATGAAGGCAAGGATTGTGACCCACTGGCAGATGGATTTGCCTAGAACAGGCCTGTGGAATGTCCATGGAACTTGGCACAAAGGGCCTTTCAGAGCTTTGGGGAAGGGGCACATGCCATGGGCTCTGCTTCCTTCTCCCAGAATTTGCTCCAGATAGAAAAACAGGGTCCCAGGGAGAGCAAATTCCAAAGCACTCCCATTGTATGTCTTGGCAGGAGAGCGAGTGTAGAGGCAAAACTTCTGGAACGCGGCTCAAAAGACCTGACTCCTAGTTCTTCTCTCCCGTGACTGCCTGGTGACCCGAGGCAAAGCCCTTTATGTCTCTGGACCTTGGTTTCCTCATCTATAAAATAGGGGACTGGGCTCAGTGTTTTTAAACACTTTTTTTTTTTTGCGGTACGCGGGCCTCTCACTGCTGTGGCCTCTCCCGTTGCGGAGCACAGGCTCCGGACGCGCAGGCACAGCGGCCATGGCTCACTGGCCCAGCCGCTCCGTGGCATGTGGGATTTTCCCGGACCGGGGCACAAACCTGTGTCCCTTGCATCGGCAGGCGGACTCTCAACTACTGCGCCACCAGGGGAGCCCTCACACTTTTAATTAAAGCTCATTCATAAAACAATATTGCATAGAAGTGGAGTATGTAAAACAGATACAAGCAGTGTAACTGGTTGAAGTGGAGGGGGTACAGGGGTTGAGACTGAAAGCCCACTGGCTTGGCCTCCTTCTCAGTCTGACGTGATGGATGAAGAATGTCCAGGAGTTTAGGGCTCCACAAGAGTTTGACCATTGCTGGCTTGATAGTGTCTAATATTCTAAGCTTTGAAATTCATTCATTCATTCATTCATTCATCCTCCACAAATATTTATGGAGCTCCTACCACATATCAGGCTGGACTTGGTGTTGGGGATAAAAAGATGAGAAAGAAAGCCATTGCTCTACCTCATGAAGCTTGCAATCTAGTTAGGGAGTTGAAATATTAGTTAAATAAATAATGTATTCAATACTGATATTGATTAAATATATATATATTTAAGTTATATATATAAATATATGTAATATACAGAATATATATCTGGGTTGAGTGGTGTCCTCTCCCCAAAGCTGATGTCCTTCCCAGAACCTCAGAACGTGATCCTATTTGGAAATAAAGTCTTTGCAGATGGAATTGGTTAAGAGGAGATCATGCTGAAGTAGGCTGAGCCGCAAATCCAGTATGGTTGGTGTCCTTATAAGAAGAGGAGGGGAGACACGGACAGAGACGCATGAGGGAATGCCCTGTGGTGACCGAGGCAGAGATGCAGCTGCAAGCCAAGGGATGCCAAGGATAGTTGGCAACTAAGAAACTAGGAGGAGGCAAGAAGGACTCTTCCCTAGAGGCTGGGAGGAAGTGTGGCCTGCTGACACCTTGATTTTGGACATCTGGCCTCCAGAACTATAAGAGAATAAAATTCTGTTGTTTTAAGCCACCCAGTTTGTGGGATTTGTTATAACAGCCCTGAAGAAACTAATAAAGATACAGTTGATTCTCACTGTTCGCAGTAGTTACATTTTATAAAGTCACCTCAAGTGCCAAATTGTGAATATTGAACCACTGCTCTTAGGGGAGATATAGGGTTAGGTTCCTGTGAGCCTCTAGTCACAACATTTTCACCAACCAATCAATACATAACCTTATTCTACGTGTGCTTCTATTCAAAGACGTCTTATTTAATAAGTACTGTTGAGTCATTGACATTGAACTCATTCCAACAGCAACACAACTCTTACCTGAATGAATCTTATCTAACATGCATCTTTTCTCCATAAGGCACATCATGGCCTTCTGTGCTTAGGACACTAGACAGCACTTTGGCATTGTGCTTGGAGGCCATTTTCAACTGGGAAACCACCAACTGAAAGCCCCCAAATGCGAAAAACATGGCACAAAACTGACTGCAGAAAGGACAAATGCTTAGAGTCTGAAACAAGAAGCAGAGTGCCACCTTGTTGGACCTCAGCTGGGAAAGTGTGCGTTGGGGGACTCAAACTTTTTACTGCTCTGCACGTACCCACAAATGACCTCAAAAGCACTGGGGGTATTGATCTGGGGGTTACAAATATATTTTAGGGAGAAGGCAAATTTACAAATACGGAATCTGCAATAGTGAGGATGGACTGTGGACACACACACACACACACATTCAAATTATAAGAAACACTGGGAAGGAAAAGGATAGAGTATTTGAGAGACGAGGGAACACTTAGCTGGCATAGTCAGATAAGTGGTGGCATTTTAAGCCGAGGCCTGAAGGTAGAGGGGAGCCAGCAGAGGAGGGGCAGCTGGGAGGAAGTCTGGGGCATGGAAGAGCTTGGTGCATTTGAGTGAAGTGGGATGCATGAGCAAGACGGTGAATGGTATGGGGCGAGGGTTCTTCTTAAAGTGCAGTGGGACACTCGGAGTGTTTTGAGCAGAAAAATGAAATGTACAAGGCAGAGCTGATGTTCTCTCTAGCTGCTCCATGGATTCACCGGAACAAGATCTGGTTCCCCCCGCTGGCTAATCTGAGAAGTAAATTTGTGACGCTGTCAGATCCTTCTCTGGATTTATGCAGGCATATATAAATGCCAAACAACGTGTCACGGCATGGTCAGACCTCAGTTTGTTCTGCACATAATGGTATTTAATGTTTAAATCAAATCTACTGGTCATGTGATGCCTCAAACCAAGGGAGTAAGACTTCCATGTGGCCATTTCAGCTTGTACCGCAGGAAAGGGGAGGGAGATATTTTTAGCAGGGAGACCTCTCAGTGCCCTTAAACCACGCTGGAGACACTGCCCTGCCCCGGCATTTGGTGGGCCTGACCTATCAGCTTTCATACTGAGGGCGTGGGCAGGCCAGGGTAACCCATGCTGCCAGGAATGCCTGACCAGAAACTGCTCTTGGGTGTGTCCTGGAGCTGCCTCCCCTTCCCTTGACCCCAGGACTGCTGGCTTCCTGGCCTTGTGAAATCTTCTAGAAGCAGGAAGGAGCCTGAGCTCTGTGCAAGGCTGCTTGAGTTTGACTTCACGGCTTTGCCGTGTGCTCTTGAACAACTTCCAGGCATCGCTTCATCGTGTCCGTCTAACATGAGTTACCATCCCCCTCGACCCCCACCAAACCCACCAGAAGAAACAGGATGGCGTTTCTATGGAGACACTTGGAACTCGTTGGCAAGTGGTGCTCTGTAAGTGGGAAGCCCTGTGGCTGCCATTTTCTCTCCTTCCTTGAGGAGAAATTCCCTTGTTAATCATGGAGACAATCTGAGTAAGCTTGTTCCTTGGCATTTGATGACTGAGAAAGCCCCTCTTGCTATGTCATCATATTTTCTTCCTCTTCTCTGCAGCTTACCAACACTCCCTTCTGTAGGACATGCTGAGGAATGATTATGAGTCAAAAGAAAGAATGACCAAAAAGTGATTTTTCTGGTCTGGTATTTAGAGAGAAAGTTCAACTCAAAAGTGAGCTATTCCAACCCTTGAAAGGTGAAGAGGCTCTTAGCTGAAAACACTTGGTCTTTTAATATGAAAACTGCCTGCCTGACCCAGAGAAACTGCCTTTGTTCCTCAATTTACCTCAGCCTTCAGCCTTTTCAGTCTGCAGGGGTTTGTAGAATCCATCCCGGCCAGGAACTGAGCTGTTGTCGCTGTCCTGACATCTTCTTGTGAGACCTTGGGCCAGTCACTCACCCACTTGGGGGCCTCCCTGTCTGCAAAGGGTGAATACAGGCAGCCTGCTGGGCAGCCGTCTCCACTTCCTTGGAGCAGGTATTTTATTGCATTCTTTTGTGCTTAAGGAATCCAGAATTAGATCCCCCAAATATGCCTGAGAAACCTTTACTCCATGGGAGCTCAAACCAAGTAATGAAAACCATCAAAAACAACTAGGCAGCCTGTGTCCTTAAGTCACCTCTTCCTGGGAGGTCCAGGAGCATCCTTTCTACTTTCCCTGAATTCTTCCCTGCCCTCCCCACAGAGCCATGCCCCCTGGTCTGCAGAGCGCATGTTGGCACAGGGATGGACAATCAGACCCTTGTGTGAAACTGCACTGGGGAGAGGACACCACTTTATAAAGCAGGACCAAACCGCTGGCTTCTGACTTCAGAAGCAGGTCTCCTGGCTAAAATTCTCCAAAGGGTTGTTTCAAGCCTCCCAAACTCAGTTGAGGTCAGCAGAAATTTACAAAGGTACCTCTGGGTGTGGGTGCTGGGCTGGGTGCTGGGACGTGAATGTAGGAGGACAGAGTTCCTGCCCGAGGGTCCCAGTCAGGGGAGGCAGAAAGAGGCCTCTGAGGAATCTGCTCCCGTGGAAGGTGACAAGTGATGTGATGGGATAAACACAAAGTGCTAAGAGAAGGCAGACAAAAGGCCCAGCTAAGAAGTGTGCACAGACCCAGAGCCAGACACGATTCCTGACCCAGCTGTCTATCCCACATGCAGCCTCAGTAAGAGACGTCATTTCCCAACGTTTTTTCTGCAGCAGTTTATGAAGCTTTTTCACACATAAGAGCTCACTTGTTCCTCACAAGCACTTGGGGAAACAGACGAAACAGCAGCAGCGACTTTCTCCGCTTGATACGTGGGGAGGCTGAAATCTCACCAGGGATGGTTCCCATGGCAGACGCACAGCGGTTACTGATAGTCATGTAATGAGCATCACTTCCATCGATTAACTACTTCCCCCGGGCCAGGCCTGTGCTGAGCCCTTGACAAACACGATCTCTTTTAATTCTCACAATTCTGCAAAACAGGTCTTTTTTCTTTAAAAAAAAAAAATGGCAATAAAATACATCTACCATAAAATTCACCATTTTAACCATCTTTAAGTGGCATTAAGTACATTCACATTGTTCTGTCATCACCACATCCATCCACAGAACTCTTTATCTTGCAAAACCGAAATTCTATATCCGTTCAACAACTGTCAACCTTCCCTCCTCCCAGTTTTTATCGTTTTGTGACTGGCTTATTTTACTCAGCATAATGGCCTCAAGGTCCACTTGTGTTGCAGCATGTGTCTGAATTACTTTCCTTTCTAAGGCTGAATAGTATTCCTCTGTATATACATACACTACATTTTGTTTATCCATTCATCAATTGGTGGACACTGAGGTTGCTTCCACTTTTTGGCTACTGTGAATAATGCTGCTATGAACGTGGGTGTACAAATATCTCTTCAAGAAAACAGATATTATGCATCCCCCTTTTCCAGAAGGGGAAACTGAGGCTCCGAGATATTAAGTAATATTAAGTACTTGCTGCTGGTTCATCAATAATAAGTGGGAGAACCAGAGACAGGGTTCCTAACCATTGAACCATAATGCCCCTAAAAAACATGGATTTTAACGTTAAAAATATCTGAGTTCACATCCCAGCTCTGCCATGAACTGATTGTGACATTGGGCAAGTCACTTAGCCTCTCTGAGCTAAATTGTAAGGATACTGTTGTAAGGGTGACGTGAAGTGATTTGCTAATTACAGTGCTGTCACATAGTAGGCACTGAATAAATATTGGCTTTTGTTATCACTGTAATGACACGCGGCAAGTCACGCGGCAAGTATGCAGGAGAGCTAACCCAAGAACCCGCACCCTCTGATCCCTTGGCTAGAACCTGCCAGGTGGGCTGCACTCCTGGCCAGATGCCAGCTCTTGCCAGCCTGGCTGTGAGTTGTGCTTAGACTACCTTTGTTACCTCGCACCTGGGACAGGCCAGGTCTGCAGCCTGGACCTGCCACCCGCACTCTGTACCAGCCCAGGGCCGAGGACGTCACGGCACTTGTGTGACAGCAAGGTACAAAAAAGAAAGCAGTGTCTGGGAGTCAGGAGAAGGGGGTCCTAACGCAGCGTGGCCACTATGCGGACCCCTTCCCCTCCCCTCTGGGCCTCTATTTCCTCACTCATAGATCAAGGTTTTACAGGTGATGATTGCCATGGTCAGCATGTTCTGGAAATGTCTAAGCTGTGGCCTCAGTGTGGTGTTGTGAAGGCTTTGGGTTGAGCGGTCAGACTGTCTGGGCTCAAACCCTGGGACTGCTGCCTTCTCGCTGTGTAACCTTGAACCCGGTCTTGTTACCTCTCCAGACTTGG
The DNA here is from genome assembly GCF_003031525.2 of Neophocaena asiaeorientalis asiaeorientalis. Taxonomy (NCBI): domain Eukaryota; kingdom Metazoa; phylum Chordata; class Mammalia; order Artiodactyla; family Phocoenidae; genus Neophocaena; species Neophocaena asiaeorientalis. The sequence continues at coordinate 9,128,591 of NW_020172779.1, forward strand.
TTTTCTCTTGACTAAAAACAGAGCATAAGAACAGAGCTTGCGTCGTGGGCTGCTGTGAGGATTAGGTGAGAGTACGTGCCTGGCATAACTAAGTGCCCACTAAATGCTGGCTGTTAGTTTCCTCTTATGATTATGGGAACAAATGCCTATTGGCTTCTTGACTTCTAGATGAGAGGCCAAGGGTAGTGAGAAGGGGTGTGGTGGAGCCAAAGGTCCCTCACCTGTGAACCTCGGGTTTCCCCGTGGCAGCAGGAACAACCATAATCTATGTCAAAAGGTTGTGATGGGGATTAAATGAGATCAGAACTGTAATTCTCCCAGCACAGTGCCTGGCACATAGTGAGGGCTTAGTCAATGGATATTGGTGGTAGAATTATTCCTATTTTAAAGTTTTAGAAACCTGTTTCTTCTCGTAGATTGTTGGGAAGCATGTAAATTCATGTAACACCTTTGAAGGACGATTTAGCAACAGCTTTCAAAACTAGAAGTCCATTTGTCCCTCGACCGAGCAACACCACTTCCAATTGCACGAAATAGTCAGGAAATGATATATGTCCAAAGTTATCCATTGTAGCACTGATTGCAAATGTTCACCAGTTTAGAGCTGACTAAAATAAGTTATGGGTTGGAAAACTATACAGCTATGAAAATGATAGAGGAAACTCTTCATGTTCTAATATGGAAAGGTTTCTAAGATATACTAGTTGAGAAAATTAAGGAGCAGAACACTATGTACCACTATACAAGGCTTGTCACTTGCATAGAAAGGAGGGGAGGCATATCATCATATAAGCACATAAATGCTTGTATATGCATTAAAAAAAATCTGTGGAAAGCTCCACAGCAGGCACTGAGTTCCTGAGAGATAGTTAAGAAGAGGGAGAATTTTCACTGTATCTTCTTATAATTATTTTTGTAACCTTGGGAATGTATTAACTATTCAAAAAATTAAGTAGAGTGAAATTTTGTTAAGGAAAGAAGAAAGGGGAAGGCAGGGAGGAAGGTAGGGTGGGAGGGAAGGAGGGGGATGAGGGTGACAGAGGGAAGGAGGGAGAGGAATCTGTTCCCAGCATCCTGGGCGGAGTAGAGTTATCAGATAGGACAGGAGAAGAGCAGGCCTACCCAGCCAAGGAGGGGCCGGACGTGCTGAGCATCACAGTTCACCACATCTGGCTGAGCTTGAATGTTGATTATGATAAGGAAGGGGACGCTGACTTACCAAATAGAACCTGGCACTGGGAGAGGTCTGGCAGCCCTACAGGCAGGCTGTCTTTCAACAGGGGTATGACAGAAAGGGCTGCGGCTCGCCCTTCTTTTTAGCAGCTGCTCCCACACTCATGGCCCCCTTCTGGGGTCCCTGCCACTCCCAGAGAGGACAACACAGGCTTAGCCTGTTGACACTCCTTCTCTCCTGAGAAAAGAGCACAGACAGAAAAGGAGGAGCCTATTGCCATGTTTTCTCCTTTCATTGTCTGATTTCTTAAACTCGTTTACATGGCAAATGTAAGAGCCAAGGGTACAGTATTTCCTGGAATCAAAGTCTTAAACACAGGAAAGGCAGACATGGTGATATTCATTCCCCAGGCCAGCACCCCTCTGTCCTCTTGGATGAATAATTTAGAGATCTGACTGTTGTCCAGGAGTTATAATAATTTCTTGTCATTGATGGTATGAATTTGGAGATGAATACAAAGTTGTATATATAGATGCATATTTCTGATTGTTTTCTCAACATTTGACTTTGTATACATCTTTTTGCCTAGGTTTTGGTACACATTACTATTATAATAATATATACACACGATATGAGTTTGTATAAAATTCATAAATACTGTATATCCATGGAAAATAATTACAAACATAGTAGTAATTTTGTTTTCACATCCTTTATCTCATTTGATTTTCAAACACCCCTGTAAATTAGGTATTTATTCATCACTTACTGAGCACCCATCATGTCCAAGGTGCTGTGCTAGGTCCTGGTGTTTCAGAGATAAAATGACACGGCCATGGTATCTAAAAGGTCTAGTCTAGTCACAGAGACCAACCAACACACAAACAGGTATGCAGTTAATGAAATATATACAAGATGATGTGGGAGCACTGAGAAGGGGCACCCAACCTAACCAAGTGGTGGGCAAAAGATCAGAAAAGATTTCCAGGTGAGATGTGGTCTGAACTGAGACTAAAAAGATGAATAGGATATAATCAGGCAAAATCAGGGAGCCGGTTGACCTTGGACAGTAAAAACAAGTCTTTGTGCTCTGGGAGGAGGGCATAGGGAAAAAGCAAGGGAGTGTAGGGGAAAAGATGGATTAAAAAAAAAGGTTTTGAGGGAGAGTATGGGGATGGGGAAGAGAGAGAGAGAGAGACCCATTTCATAGATGAGAAAACTGAGGTCCAGCAGAGATGGATACTGACCACCCTTCAGTTCCCATGTCAAGCTGCCCTTACCCCACCCTTTCCCATTTGAGTTGAAAGTAAACCACTTAGATGGTAACTAGACTTAATGTGGTGATCATTTTGAAATGTGCAGAAATATCAAAACACTATGTTGTGTAACAGGAACTAATGTACTGTTGTGGGTCAGTTGTACTTCAAAAACAAACAAACTAACAAACTCAGAAAAAGATCAGATTTGTGGTTAACAGAGGCAGAGGGTGGGATTGGGGATTGGATGAAGGAAGTCAAAACGTACAAACTTTCAGTTTTAAGATACGTTAGGTACTAGGGATGTCATGTACAACATGATAATTATAATTAACAGTGCTGTGTGTTATTTGTGAAAGTTATTATAAGAGTTCTCATCACAAGGAAAAAATATTTTTTTATTTCTTCAATTTTGTATGTATATGAGATGATGGATGTCCACTAAGCTTATTGTGATAATCATTTCTTGATGTATATAAGTCTAATTATTCTGCTGTACACCTTATATCTCAATAAGACTAGAAGAAAAAATTAAAACAAATTAAAAATTAAAATTTTTTTTAAAAAAAGGAAAGAAAGAAAGTAGGTCAGTTAGGCAGTCAAGCATCGTGCTTGCAAATAGTGCCTGGTGACTTAAAGTCTTGACTCCTTATTCCACTCGGACCAATATATGGGAACCATTGGGTCAGCCGTCTTAAAGGGACCACTAGGTTCCTAGCATTTTTCTTCTGTAAACTGTAGCCAAATGATGGGAAAAATTTGACTCGATCTTAGGTGACTATGCCTAATTTCATGTTACATATTCCTCGCGAAACTTGTCAGCCCAGGACCTATTCCTTCATGCAGGGCCTTTATTTACTCGTTTGGCTCCCTTCCCTGGGGAGTGCTCTGGCTGGTTCTCTCGCCCCAGACACACCAGGGTTGATCCCTCACACGTCTGGCTCAGCACCACCCACAAGTCTGAACAAGGCCCTGCAAACCACCTCTGACTTCATGGCCCAGTGTCCCACACCCTGGGAGATGGGCTGCGTCTGGGCTCACTCAAGTCTGGGAACTGCAAGATCTGGGTGGACGGAGCTGGCCCAGTTCAAACCCTGCTCAGAGTTGGGCACAAGCCTCAGACATTGGGCTGTGGCTGGGAGGTGGCCCCCGGAATTTCCAGAGGAGAAGCCTTGTGGCGCGTGCAGGCAGCCGGAGAGGGGTGGGAAAGGAAAGCTCGTCTCAGCTCCCTGGGGGAGTGAGAGCAGCTCTTAGAAAGTGAGGGTGCTGAGCAAAAACATGGTGCCCAGGCTGGTGCTTAAGAAGCTAAGGGGTGTCCTGGGCGAGGGTCTCCAAAGTAGACCTTGAGAAGAGGGTTCAAGTGCAGGAGATTCATTAAGGAAGTGCTCCCAGGAAAAACCAGAATGGGAATGAAAGACATGGGACAGGGAAGAGGAATAAGCTAAACAAGGAGAGGCTGACCTTGAACCCGAAGAACCTTCATCCTTTGGAAGGATGGACTGATTTCCTGCAAATTCCCAGCCTCCTCCTGATCCCAGGAAGAGAGCTCTGGAGAATAAGTTATACTTTCAGAGTTGGTCCCACAGGAGAGGCAGGGCCCTCACACTCCCACACTTAGGCATTGGCTAAGGGCTGCCTCAGGACATAAATTCCCAAGCACTTCCTGTGGGTAGAGTAGCCTCGTAGCCCAAGGGCAGGCCTGGGATGAGAGCCTCCAGTACAGACAATCAACAGCAAAATAGGATAGAAGCTGGGGATCGGTTCTCAGAAACTGTAAAAGGGAGTCAAAGGGATCTGGGGCAGGTAGCATAGGACTAAATTATATTCATGTCCCAGCTCTGTGTCTACCTTTGTGACCAAGGGCAAATTATTTGACAGTTTCTCAACTGTAAAGTGGGGACACTCATATCTCTTTCACAGGGATGTTGTGCAGGGTAGACAAGATAATGTGAACAGTGTTTAGCACAGGGCCCAGTGCGTGTTAAGAATTATGGTGTCTGGATGCAGCAGATGCTCTTCTGGGAGGATTTTACTGGGGAAATTCTGGCGCCAGTCAACCTGAGATCCAATGCCTCTGTTTCTGCTCTTGGTGTTCCCCTCCCCCTGCTGGGAACTTCCTCCTTTCCCTTCTAGGAAACCCACTGGCTCCACGGCCTCTCCAAAGCCTGGTCAGGTAAAGTCTCAGGACCTCCCACCTGATCCCATCCACCGCCCAGTTGCTATCTCACCTTGGCCTTGCTCCCCGGAAGTATCAGAGCAGAGTGCTTAAGAGCCCAGGTTCTGGAGCCAGACCGCCTGGGTTCCAATCCTTACCCTAACACAGAGTGTGCAACCTGGCAAAGCACTTAGAATCTCTGTGCCTCGGTTTCCTCATCTGCCTAATGGGGTAACAGTCACTGTCCCTCTTAGCTGTTGTGAGGCATTAGTGAACTAATGCATGCAAAGTGCTTAGAGCATAGTGCTCAGTGCCTGTTGGCTAGTGTGGCCATGGGCATAAAAAAGTCCTCGTGAGTCAGATCCCGCCCTTTTTTACAGCCCCCTGATTCTTGGGTTTATAATTTCCTGATCAGCCCCTGCTATTTTTACCCTCTGGCTCCGGGTTGAGCACCCACCCTCATTGCTGGAGCTCCAAGGCCACTTCCTGTTGGCAGCCCCAGATGGTCAGCACAAGGACAGTTACAAGCGTGTGCACAGCACTTTCCCATTTTCCACGCAGCACATGGCTGATTTGACCCGTGCCTCCTTTTTAAATGAGGAAACCAAGGCCAAGAACGATTAAACAACTTGCTGAGTTTGCCCAGCTCCTAAGCAGTGGAGCCCAGATTACCACCTACCAGGAAGAACCAAGAAAAAGAAAGATTTAGGGGGCCACACAGGCTACCTTCAACATGTAAAGAGCTGTCACGAGGAAGGGGGAGCAGACTTATGGTGTGGCCCCAGGAGGTGGGACTAGGCCCAGTGGGCCCTGGTGGGATAGGGCCTCCCCGCGCAGGCAATGAGCTGAGGTGTTGTCTGGGAGAACTTAAAACAACGATAAAACTCATGAACAGTTGATATGCTTTTATTAGCATCGCACAGTAGAAATTCTAAGCAACTTTAGTGATAAAATATTCTCTTGCCCCAGGACAGACAGCTCCCACTGCCCCTCTACTGGCTTGATTCACTACTGCCAATGAGGAGAAATTATAGGGAGTTAAGTTTCAACTTTGGTAAAGAAAGATCTTTCCGACAGGCAATAATGGAATGTATTATCTTGGGTTTGATGAATTATCCATCAATGGCAGTATACAAATAGAGATTAATAACGGCTTTTCTGGGATACTGTTCAGTAAACTACTGAATTCATTTGCAGCGGGGCCTGTGGAGGGAGTGGGGTTACCTTAAATGACCTTGAAGACACCATCCAATTCCACGAGTATCTGTAAGGAGTGACAGGGGAGTGATTGAAGCAACTCTGTTAAAGTTAGAAAAGGGTCTTTGAGTGAAAGAAGGATATTTGAGGTCTCCCCCACTAGGATGTGAGTAACAATAAGATAGAAATATTCCAGGGCCATCTGAGGACTGATGCCCTCATGAGCATTGGAAATGAAACCACTAATGGTCAGAATCTGGAAGGTCACAGAGAAGAGGACCCAAGTACTAGCAACGAGACCCCCAAAGGGAGCATAAATAATTCCGTCACACAAACCTAGGGCAGATTATTTAACCCCTCTGCATAGTTACCATCTTATTGGATTATAAATAAATTAATATGTATAAAGCCCTTAGCACAGTGCTACATAGATATTAGCTATTATTATCTTTTCTTAAAAGGCCTACCCTAATGAGCTATAAGCTTCTTTCTGCTCTGTGCATTGCTGCGAGCTCTTTCTTCTAGGAGGTCACAACGAAGTTATTTATCCCATCCAGATCCCATTCCTGCTCCTTAATAGCTGTTAATTGACTTCTCGGGGGCTAAAAGCTTTTATATTTTTCCAGAATAATACCTCAGTGTCATTAGAATATGTTTAATATTACATATTATTTATTTGTTCATTTGTTTCTTCATTCATTCAAATACTTTCTGGACACCTACTTGGTCCTTAGAAATTGATGTCCAAGGGATAGAATGGTCAGTAAAAATAGGTTGGATCCTTGTCTTCACCGAGCTGACAGTCTAATCGGGATGGGGTGGGGGGCGCGGGTGTGGGACAGAGGTCAGTTATAATATGGGATGGATGCAGGTGAAGTCCCAGCTGCAGTGGTGCGATCAAGAAAAGCATACAGTGCTGTAAGCCTGTGAAGTTAGGCAACACTCTGGTCTGGGGTGGAGCTTCCATGAGCAAGTAACGCTCGAGCCAGGTCTCAAATGCATGTGTGTTAACTAGGAAGTTAAGAGAGTTCCAAGCAATGTCCTAATATCCATTAACTATCATTTACAAAGCACTGACTTTTGTGTCAGGCACTCTGATAATAACTTTATGTTGTTATTTCATCTAGATATCACCTCAACCCTTTGAAATAGAAATTGTTTGGTCCATTTTACGGATTTGGAAAGTAGGACTTAGAGTGGTCCATTAACCGATGAAAGGTCACATATCTTATAAGCAGGATTTAAATTCAGCTTTAACTGCAGTGCCTGGGCTCTTAACCCTGCGGGCAGAACTGTCTTTGTATCTAAAGCCTAAACTATGCCTGGCATGTAGTAGATGTCGATAAATGCTGTTATATAAACGCTAAACTGAATAAAATTGTATTGAGGGGGAAGAAAGGCTCCCATGTTTAGGGGAGAAGCATGGCTAGATTGTATATCGGCAGTGGGTAGAGAGGGAAGGGTTTCAGGAAGAAGGAATTTCAGTGGCAAAGCCAGCAGGGGGCGCCTGGCTTGAGTGAGGATGCTGCTTGAAAGAATTCTCTTCTTTGATAGATAGTGAGCTCTTTGGTCATTAGAAGGTATTGAAGTTCAGACAGGATGAACACTTTGCCTACCTCTGAAAATGCAGTAGGTCTAAATTATCTTTCTTACATATTTCCATTCTGGACCTTATCTAATATAAAGTATTCTTGCAAACAAGCACCCCAAATTCACCAGTTCCCAAACCCTCTTACCTAAGTGGAAACCTAAGTTGAATGAGGGTAGAAGGGTGAGCTGGCAGCCACTGAAGGAAGCCAGACAGCGTGAGAGACATTAGGAAAGACAGCCACCACCTGAATATCAAATGACTTTCAAACCATGGCCTTAGACAGAAGAGGTGGTTGTGAGCCTCTGGGACACTGCCTAGATTCAGCATTCAATAGGTGGTAGATTTTTTCTTATTGGGCGCTCAATTTTTTAAAATTGTTTTTTGCCAGATCATTGCTTTTATTTCATAAACGAGGGCTTTTTGTCAAACTGGTATCTGAGGGGTTGAGGAAGAATAGATTATTTTCCTCTCCTGCCAAGAGATTGTCCTTTGGCTCTTGAAAGAGTGGATCTTGGCAAGCCCTGTGATTTCATTCCATCTTCCTTGTGCAGGTTAAGTGAACATTGCCAGAAGCTAAGGTCCCAGGCCTTCTGTGGACTGCAGAGTCTGGAGATGTGTGGTTGCTGGGAAGGGATGCCTGAACTTGCATTCCCCTTTCCTAGAGTTCAAAAGGTAAACCTGAGTATTCAAGTCACATTTGCAAATCCCAGGTCTTCAAAGCACAGAACCATAAACCTTGTACATTGTGGGCAGTATCTGATCCTATCCTCACAATACTGCATGAGGGGTACCTACAGGTGAATAAACTGTGGGTTAACTGTGCCTGAGGTTATACAGCTGGAAAGTGGTAGAGGCTGTAGTTCCCTTCTCAGAAGGAAGCTAAATGTAGCAATTAAGAGGACAGTTCTTCATGCTGTTAAGAACTGGTTCCATCAAATTCTAGTTCCATCACTTTTTGATTGTGTGGCTCTGGGCAAGCTTTTAATCTCTGTAAGGCTCTCCCTTTGGAAAAAGTCTTCATCTTAGTTCTTGGGATACTGTGATTCTCAGGGTCTCCCTTCTGGATACTGTTCTTTCTCTTCTTTTTTTGTTGGCTTCTCTTCTTGCCTCATACATTGGATGTTGTCAAACAGTCCATTTTCCTTCCTCTTTTCTTCCCTTTTTCTCTATATTCCCTTCTCCTTGGCAGTCTCAGTCACTGTGGCATGGGAAAGAGCAAAGAGGGACTTCACACTGGCCTTTTAATTTTCCACTTGGATGACACACCACTTGTGCTCACATTTCATTGGACAGAGCAAATCACTGGTCCATATCTAACTTCAAGATGGATGTACTCTTGAATGAGAGGAACCCCAGGTGAGGAGAGCATTGGGTATCTCTTTTGGAGCCATCTTATACACACATCAGAGTCCTCAACTCTGCCTCTGTCTAGAAGATTTACAAATATGTATTTTTTTTTTCCATTAGAAATCTTACAACTAATCATGCTTCCTTCTTTGCTTTGGCTGCTAGGAAGTTCAAAGCCAAATTTGCTGTCCACCTCTAGCAATTTTACAGGAACTATGGCATAAAGGTTATATGTTAACCTTATGGCTTAAATTTAATTTTATTTCATGTCCTTGTGTTTTCCTTTGTCTGCTATAGTATTTTTTTTAATTTTGTTGTGCAAATTTGTGTATGCCACTCAGATCATTATTTGAATGAACCAGGGTAAAAACAAATGCATGCATATACACCTACCACACATCCGTACAATAGTTCCGTGCTCATCTCTCAGAAGAAATACTATTACTTCATTTCTCAGAAGTAATTTATCACTGGGTGTCTCCACTGGATGTCCTACAGTTACCTCAAATGCAGTATGCTCTAAACGAAACTTACCATCTTTCCCGTAAATGGTCTCTTTTACTTAAATTCCTCTTTCCATGAATAGCTTAACCATGTGTGGACGATTGAAAAAAAAATCTAACAGTCTTTCACCCCACCCTGTACCCTCATCCTATTGGTTTATCTTTCACAACTTCTTGACATCCAGTCAAATGTGTCATTCTGTGCTCTCCAAATATGCCATGTGTTTTTCCATTACCATGTCTTTGCTCATGCACCAACTCCCACCACCAACTCCCTACCTGTAGGAATGCTTCCCATGCTTTAAGCCTCATCTCAGCTGTCTTTCTTTTATAATGTCTGGCCCCATCAGCCAACGAAATGAGAGTATCCTTTCCTTCCAATCTCACTGATTGCATTTGACTTAATTGACCTTACACTGTGCATTTCTCATATACTTAGTTTAACTTTCTAACATTTAGGAGCTCCTTGGGGGCAAAGACCATGCCTTACTTTGCTTTGTTATTTGCAGCACCCAACTCTTTCTGGCAAGGTTTGAATTGCCTTGAGCCTGAAGTTCATCACAGGCGAACTTGACTTCATATCAAATGGGAGCAAGTGTATGCCTGGCTCCTCCCTCTCCCTCATCCATCACATCTACAAGCTCTTCAAGCATCTCCTCCTAACGTATCCTAAATCTATTCTCTCTTCATAATTTCTACTCCTTTGGCCCAGACTCCATCATCTCTCACATGGGCAATTACAAAAGCCCCCTAATACCTTTTCCTGTCTTCAAGGCTGGTAACTCTAAAATACATATCCCTCCCTCGGCTTAAAACTTTTCGGTAGCTTCCAAACAACAGTGAGATAAAGTCCAAGCTTCTTTCATGTCATAAAGCGTTCTACGTAAGCTAGCCTTGCCCATTTCTGCTGTCTTGATGCCTCTCAGAATCTGTACTTTTTCTGGTCGTACATTCCGTCCCAACCCTACTTAGGCAAATAGGACCAGCCATGTGTTGGGCATTTATTGTTTTTGTCTGCTCACTCCTTCTCTCCTTCTTTGGGTAACATATCCTACCCTTCTAAGAACATAGATGGCATGTGACCTATGCTGACTAGTTAGAGGATTTCACTCTCTTCCCCAGCGCCCAGATTTTCAAATTGGAGTTGAATGAGAGGTTTAGAGATCAGAATTGCCATTTTACACCCTGTGAAAATAAACCAACTCCGAGAGACAAGTAGAAACAAGATACTGGGAGCAAGTCCTCCACACAGCCCTGAACACCCTGGCTCTGGTTTCCAGGCTGATGCCAAGCTTGGGATGAATTTGCTCAATTCTCCTCTCTATTCCATGAGCCATCCCATGAGCCTTCATTACATGTAACCATGTGGTTACTCTTTCTCTTCTCCACTAGACTGTAAGCTCCACGAGTGCAGGAACTATATTTATTTTGTTCTTCACTGTCTCTCCAACACCTAAAGTAATTGAAGGGCAGGTCTGTGGAGGAGAGTAGAGGGGTACGAACTACCAGATGGGCTCCCAGAGGCCCATCCAAGGTGGACTTTGCATGGACAGATACGTGATTCAGTAGGGAAAGAAGGAACTGCCTCATCCTCCTCTGTACTCTGCATAGACAGGTGATCAGCTCAAGGTAAGACTTTCTTTCTGGTAATGGACTGGAACTTTGCACTTCCATCCATAATGGGCAGACATCATCTTGAAAGTATAATTTTTGAGGGGAGGTAATCTCATATTATTTATGAGACCTGAGTTTAGTTCCTCATAGTCCTTCTCCAGCTAGGCACCAAGTTCTCAAGGGCAGGTATATATCCAAGAGAATTGAAAACATATGCCCATGTAAAAACTTGCACATGAATGTTCATAGCACCTTTATTCACAACAGCCCCAAAGTGGAAACAGCCCAATGGCCATGAACTGATGAGTGGATGAACAAAATGTGGTATGTCTATACCATGTAATATTATTCAGCATAAAAGGAATGAAGTACTAATGCACGCTACAACATGGATGAACCTTGAAAACGTGATGCTAGGTGAAAGAAGCCAGTCACAAAGGACCATATGTTATATGATTCTATTTTTATAAAATGTCCAGGATAGACAAATCCATAGAGACAGAAAGTAGATTAGTGGTTGCTAGGGGCTAAGAGGAGCAGAAATGAGGAGTGATTATTAATGAGGATGGGTTTTCTCTTTGGGGTGATGAAAATGCTCTGGAATTAGATAGTGGTGATGGTTACACAACCTTGCAAGAATACTAAACCTACATAATCATATGCTTTAAAGACTGAATTTTATTATATGTGAGTCATGCCTCAATTTTTTAAAGATCTTAAGGGTAAAAGTCTGATATTTTATATTTTTTGTATTCTATACAGACTCTCATATCATTTCCTATTCTGACTGGAGCTTGATGCTAGAATTTTGACTTTTGGTCAAGACTCTCTAATGCAGCCTTGCCAAACTGAATATGTGTTAGGCCTAGAGAAGCGTGGAGGAGGAAACTGGAATGAGGCACTGTTTAGTTGTCCATAAATAAGAAAAATAAGACATCTTCATTGGAGGGAGTGAAAAGGGGACTCAGAGCTCTCATCATCTTCTCCCCAGCAACACTCACAGCCTCAGCCCCACGATTTTAGAATCATCAGGACTCACCCGTCATGTTCTTAGCCCTGCCTACCAGAGGCCCTACACAAAGGTCCAAATCCCCAGGTCAGCACGCAGACTCTGTACAGCCCTTGATTTTGCCCCATCTCCCATCTTCCCGCTTCCCAGTGCATCTTCTGAAATCCATTGATCATAATCAGCAAAATCTTTTTCTCACCGAACCTCTTCTCTCTGTTTTCATTATGCTCTTGCTCTGACCATGACCTGGTGATTCCCTGAGGACCAGCAACTCTGCAGGTCATGTGAAGAGATAATACCGTTCACCACCCTCCTGGTTGCAGTCTTCACCAGACCCAAGTGACTTCCCGTAATTTCCTGAGGATTCTAGTTCTTAACCCACTGTCATTCTCTCCGTCACTACTCCTAACCTAACTTGTGGTGATTTCAGTGTCCATGTAGGTAAATAATGCTTCCAATGCCCTTGGCCTCTCAGTTTCCTGATTTCCTCTCCTCCAAGGACCTTATGTCTTAGCTACCCACTGCCATGGTCATACCCTAGACCTTGTCATCATCAGTATTTGCAACCTGACTACAACCTTAATTTTATCCATCCCTCTTTCCTGATCACCACCTCTGACTTTTCCAGCTCACTGTGTCTGGTATCCAATGTCAACAACTTTTCAGCATTTTCAGCATTGTCAGGGTAGGGATTGGTCAAATAAACCATGGTCTGCTGAAAAGTACAGCACTTGGCAAAGACTGACTCCAGGGCCAGACAACCTGGGATCTTACTTACTGCTGCCCACTACTAGCTCTGTGACCTTGGGATAACTATTTAACCTTGATAAGCTTCAGATTCCTATAAAACAGTGACAACAATGGCCGCAGACTCATAAGATTGTTTGAGGATTATTATGAGATACTGTAAAGTGACTAGCATAGTGCCGGACCTATATGGAATTCTCAGTAGAAGAGAGTGATTATGTGGCAGACATCACACGTTTTGGTCAGTCTAGCAATTGTTCTTTTTCATTCAGGAATAGCACCCCAACTTTACTTGAGAATCAGCTCTTTTCCTAGTGTTGGAAGGGGTTAATCCCTAACCCTACTCCACGGGAAGTCACGGGAAGCCAGTCCTGGCCAGTGGGAGCATTCCAACCCCTGACCATAGTGAATAGTGACTGATTCAGGGATGGGCACATAACTAAGCTGGGTCCATGAGAGTCTCTTCAGGGGCTTTTTGTTGGAACAGTTGGGACAGAGAGGTCCTCCACTGGATGTGGGGCTGGTAGGACCTAAGCAAAGCCCACCTGAGAGCAGCCAACACAGAGGCATGTGGAAGAGAGGGACTGAGGGAGGCTGAGATCTGAGTCCTTGTGTCCAGCCATGTTTAAAATCTGCCTCTGGACTTGCAGTTACACAGTGCAATAAATCCCTTCCATGGTGCTTAAGCCAGTGTGAACTGGGCTTCTATCTCACCCAGAGTTATGACTATTAGATTTTATAGTGAAATACTAGTCTGCCATCAAAAATGATGATATAAAGCTGTACTGGGACACAGAGAGATGCTTATTAAATATTTTTAATTGAAAAAAAAACACCTTAGAGCATAACAAGATATCAATAAGAATGAGATTCCATTTTATAAAAAATACATAACTATTGAAAGAAGTCTGGAAGGCTCTATGACAATAGGTTAGCAAAAGATATCTATGTTAACGGTTATATGTGCTACATAGCTTAACTCTGGATTTCTGTGGGTGGCGGGACTGTAGATAATTTGTATTTTCTCTTCTTTTTTGCCTGTATTATCTAATGTTTTAACAATGTGCATAGATTATTGGTTCAATATTTTAAAAGGAAGTTTCCCAAGTGAGAAAAAAAAAAACAGCCCTTCCTTGCCACACCTGTAATCAGAGCATTAAATTCCGTCTTTCCTAGGGGCATCTCTCAGGATCGTTGAGGGTGTCTGGGACTAGGTGAACTTGTTCTGTGGTTTTGTGGCTCCTAGGTGTGCCAGGCCTTATAACCTTGAACTGATGAGAATCACAGAACCACCATTTACAAGTTTAAATAGGTCTTGGGGCAGTTGAGAAATCAGAATTAATCAACTGTGCCCTCTTGGGAAAGGGGCAAACAGAGTGATATGTGTACAGAACTTTCCAAAGGGATTAATCGTGGCTTTGGGAATTGTGTGTGGTAGTGGGTGGGACTATGGGAATATTTACATGTGGTATTATTATCCAGCGGGCACGCTGCAGCCTCTTCACTGCTAAATGTTGTATGTCATCAGTTTCCTAGCAGAGAAAGATAGTTTTGCTCACACTTGGAGGGTGGAGATGCTCAGGACCTAGAAATCTTAAGTGACTCATTGAGGGGTGCACAGCAAGAACTGAGTTGTGATTTAGGGTTCTTGACTCCGTGCCCTATCTGGGTGCCAGTCATTTTCTTTCCGGGCTGCTTCAGACATGCACAGGCTGCCTCAAGCAGGACAGGCCTCCCTCCCCTTCTGTGAGCATATATTTTTTTTCTGGTCGCACCACATGGCATGCAGGATCTTAGTTCCCAGACCAGGGATGGAAACCGTGCCCCCTGCAGTGGAAGCGAGGAGTCTTAACTGCTGGACCTCCAGTGAATTCCCCTGTGAGCGTATTTTAAAAAGTCAGGTCAAAATAATTTTCTCCGGGTTTTTCCTTTTAGAAACACTCAAGTTCTTTCCTAGAGTCTATTCCTATCTATGCCCTAACTCAGAAAGCTAGATTCTCATGTGCCTGCAAATGTCTCTGGCTCCAAATTGGGATTACTGCCTAGAAAAGTTGCTACATTGTGTACATGGGGGAGGGTTCGCATTCTTGGGGTGTGGTGAGCCCTCCCCGAGTGGTTTGGCTCATATCCATCCTGTGCGCCCCCCCCCCCATTCCCACCTTAGACCACTGCTACCACTCATCCCCTCCTCCGTGCACTCAATGCTCTAGCTCCCTGGATCCTGCACTGTCCCCACTTGCCATGCACAGCTCCTAACACCGAGTGGTGGTTCTACGGCTGGGATACCATGCTGGGTTCTTCTCTACCTGTTCATCCTACATTTTAGCTTCTCACTTACAGAGTGCTCGCTTGGTGTCAGGTTGCTGTCCTAAGACTTGACAAATGTTGACTCCTCACAGGAACTGATACTGATACCATGCTGATACCATGATTATAAGCCCATTTTACAGATGAAGAAACGGAGGCACAGAAACTTGCTCAAGATCCTAGAGCTAGCTGGTGCTGGAGGCAGGATTTGAATCCAGGCAGCGGGCTCCAGAGTCTGCCCTCTTAACCCCCCTGCTTTGCTTCTCTCCTATAGATGCTTTTAGCCTCCTGCCCTGTGAAGTCACCCTGATATGTGTTTTGGGAATTGCCCACATCCTGCTTTGTGCTTCCAGAGCACTTTGTTGGTCCCTCAAGGATTCATTTGTCATTGGCAGGGTTTTTATTAGCCTTGGTCCCCTACCAGCAGGGAGCTTTGAAAGGACTGGAATTTGGTGTGTCCATCTGTATATCCATGGCATTCTCACTTCCAGATCCTTTCCAAGTCTTTTTAAACACTGGAGATGTGAAATACATGTGGGCTAAAATGAACTGAAATTTAGCGAATTAGAAGGTCCCATAACAACTAAACCCTTGAAGACAGTCTTGGTGAGATGCTTCCGTAAAAAGTTTAACTTAAGCACAAAAAAATGCATAATTCTCATCCATCCGAGAGCTAGGTATTTTCTTTTGAGGATTATTCAGTGTCATACTTTTCCTTCCATTTCTTCCAACCTTTTAGACATTTCATGACATGAGAGAATCACCCATAAGTAGATAGTGATGAAAACACATTGAGTCATAGCATCTCCATTCTTGCCAGTTCTGTGACTTTGGGAAAGTCACTTGAGCTTCCTGAACCTTGGTTAGGTCATAATTATACTTAGTGACCTGACACTGCATGTAAGGCAGCTGGCCTAGGGCTTGGTTGACAGTAAAAGCTGTGTAAACGTGACTGTTGTCATCATTATCTCCATGGCCTGTCTGGCAACACCAGGAAAAAGAAAAGGACACAGAAATCTCTGATATGTTTCTTAACACTCTGGAAAAAGGGTGAAGGAGTATAAAGTGAAGATGACTGGTCAAAATGAGAGCACCATAATAATGAATTTTCTTTTCCTTTGCAGTCTTCAGTTCCTTCCTAAATAAATAGAAATGGGAGAAAAATATCTGCAGCAGTGCAATGTCCGGAAAGAAACAATTGCCTAAATTCAACTAAAACCATACTTACTCATTCAATGCACAGTTACAAAGTACCTATACTATGTGCCAGGTACTGAGCTAGGTGTGGAGTTACAGAGCCACCTAAGACATAGTCCCTGTCGTCAGGGAGCTCCCGGTCTGGTGTGGAGACAGACATGTAAGTGAATAACTCAAAATCAGAGCCAATTCCAAGGATTTGCTTTTATGTTAGAGAATTTATGGGAATGTAGAAGAAGGGCTATCTTGAAGGAAAGCTTTGTGTGGGAAATTGAGGTTTAAGTTGGGCCTTAAGGGGAGTATGTCAGTCAGAGTTGTTGGTTGCAAGCAACAGAAAGCTTCTCTAGCTAGCTCAAACAAAAAAGAGGAAAGTGTGGGAAGGAGACCAGGGACTCACGGAATTGTCAGCAGGCTGAAATGACCAGATTTGGTAAACAAGCAGAATCAAGGGAGCTGTGGAAGATGAAGACTATGACCCCCAGCAGAGATCACACAGAAGGAATGGGCTAATTTGGCTTTGATGCTGCTGAGAAGATCCTTTATCACTCTCTCGAGGTCAGAGTCCCAGGACAGCGTGTATGACAGGCTGAGCAAAGTCACATGATCAGCCACTGGCCAAGCCAGGGTAGGGGTAGAGAAGGCTTTTTAGTGGGAGTTGCCCGTTCTTTTCCATCAAGACCATCCACGTGGAGAATTCCCCTGGGGGGATCAGTACTCTAATAGTAAGTGATGCTGGGAACCAGACAGCAAAAAAAGACAACCATCCTTTATGGGAGGTAGGATTCCAACAGTAGAAAGTGGCCGGGCATCAGAGGCAGGCCCGGAACAGAACTGAATCTGCAAAGGTAAGGGAGGAATAAAGTTCATGGGAGGCACTTCAGGGCCGTCAGGCCGTGGTGCAACGCGGTAAGAGTTATATTGAAAGACAAAGGCAGATAGGTTGCGCCCAGATCACAGAAGGTCTTATAAATGCCACGAGTAAAAGTCGAGACCTTATGCTGTAGCCAAGCGCAGGGGCAGAAGTCTTTTGAGAAAATAAGCAGACATGCCTGGGAGAGATTAGATCGAGGCTGTGTTTCTCATCTGTTTTCTCTGCGCGCTTGCACGGTGCTGAGTGCGCTGTAACAACAGCAGCGAAAACGACAGGAGAACTTTGAGGGAAGAAAACGAAGCAGCGCAGCCTGTGGAAGCCCCCATCCATCAGACTCTAAGTGCGTGAATTTTTAGGAGTTGGCCCTATACTCTGGCTTGGGGCGGGGGCGGGGGGGGGGGCACGCAACCCAGGTTTAGCCAATCAGAGTATCTCCCCCACCCCCCGCCATTCTAATAGTAAGAATGGCTTAGGCCTAGACACATGACCCAAGGCCACAATGTCAGCGGCAGTAAATCGGGGCGCATTGGGAAAGAGGGCACCTCTTTCTGCAGAGTTGCTAAGTGGGTATAAGTTACAGCGGAGCTGCTGCTGGCTGCCAGGCCCGCCTCGTTGGGAGACTCTGCCAGATAGTGACGCCAATGCAGAGGAGCGTGGAGCTGGGATGGAGAGCGAGAGCGCTGGGGTTCTGGATCCAGCCGTTATCTGACCTAGATTTCCTAGAGATCAGTCTCCAGTTTCTGGAACGAACACGTTCTTTCTAGCTCCTCCTCCTTTCGTTCTCTCCTTTCTCAGTGAGGCCACTTTGCGTTGCTTTTGTTACTTGCAGCTAAAAAAAAGTCTGAACTCATAAAATTCTCTCTCACAAAAAAGGGGTGGAGTCAGGTGAGTAGAGGAGGGAGGCCTGAGGACTCCTTGGGCGCAGGAGAGGTCTTTACCGAGAGACGTCTGAGGCACCATAGCCAAAGGCAGCATCTGGTTCCTTTGGCCCCTCAGTCCAGCACACTTAGATAGTTTTAAAAATGGACTATGGGGGCTTCCCTGGTGGCGCAGTGGTTGGGAGTCCGCCTGCCGATGCAGGGGAC